>NC_053027.1:450691197-450802043 GCF_003073215.2 Triticum urartu
TGAATTTTTGGTTGAAAGAATTATAAACCGTCTGAAAGGTTGGAAGGAAAAAGTACTGTCTATGGATGGTAAGGAAATTTTATTGAAAGCTGTCATCCAATCCATCCCTGTTTTTGCCATGGCAGTTTTCAATATCCCAAAAGCTCTGTTTGGATGTAGACATTCAAGGGCTTGGCATTGTATTGGCTCCAATGCCAATATCTCAGGACATTGATATTGATCTTCAATTCCAATTTTAGTGTTTGGATGTTCATATATTTGATGCTTGGTATTCAAAGTGAGCACCAATTCCAATTTGTGTTTGGATGGATAGAGATTGGAATTTCTCACTTTCTTAACATTCACAGTTACTCACACATAAACACATGGAAAGATGCATCAGTTTTAAAAAATTGACCAAGCTGTGTACACACATGAAAATTATAATGAAAAAATTAATCACTACTAAGCCCTGAAGCATAAGCAAGACTACAATTTGGGTCCAATTAACATTTGCAGACTACGTAATTCTAGTTAGCTACTACAACCTCCTTGCACCGTACCTACATGCCATACGTCAAGCTGAATGGGTTGGCATCAGTTTTAAAATTTGACAAATGTTGAGTGTCACGATATGCCGCAACTGAATGGGTTGGCATTTAGTCGAGCAGCTCATGGGCGTGGCGGCCTTAGTCCACGGCGGGCAGCCGCATGTCTTGGCTGAAGTGGGAGGATTAGGCAGTGGCTGGAGAACATGCGTGGTACGTGCAGAGCGGGTGCAGCTTAAGATGCCGCAGAAGCTTGTGTACCCTGAGGCCTGCAGCGCTCGGCTCCGGGCCACTGGCTCCCGCGCTTGCCATTGCCACACATGGTCGGTTCTGCCAAGAAGGTTGTGCCGTTCATCGAGAAGAGACGGTAAACAATGGCGACATTCAGCGGAGACAGGGATCTCGTGGATGATGTGGTGAGGAACTAGGGGCGGTGGTCAGCGGCAAACTCCATCGATGGCGGTTGCCAGCGGAGAGGTCGCGGATGGACGGCCGGAGAGGCAGCACCGGTGGCCTGGACGGCCAAGCCGTCGGTCGGAGAGGCGGTGGCAGGGCGGATTGACCTCGATCTCCTAGCGCTTCATTTTTTTTTTCCGCGTGCGAGAACGACGAAGAGATAAGCCAGCCAATACAACCCAATACGGAGGGTCGGGGCTCTGAATTTGCGAGGGGGTTAGCCAGTGCTCGGGTTGGCCTCTCGATATTGGGACCGAATTCCAGAGACGAATATCTAGACCATCCAAACGGTGGCATTCGGGACCGACAATGCCAATTCCGAATACTTGCTCCAAATGTCTACATCCAAACAGGCCGAAAAAGAAGATTTGTAAAGCACAGATGCCATGGCTAGTTTCTGATGGGGGGACAGAGAAGAGCATAGGAGAATGCATTGGTCTGCATGGTGGCGAATGTGTTTGCCCAAATGCAAAGGTGGTGTGGGTTTTCGACGACCCCCTGGCGTTTGTTTGCCGGTAGTAGAAATAGCAGACAAGTACGGGACAGAGCCAGTTATCATTGCCGAACCCGTCGAACAAATTTAGCCGACGCAAAGGCTGCGGAGCACCAAGAGCGGAGGCTTGTTCCACTAGCATGCGCCGTGGAACTACCAACCCATGCAAGATGCAACACAACGGTTTCTTTTGAAAACTCTGCTGCTTGGCCAGTATATAAAGGACACCCGCTGCTGCAAGTAAGCCACATCAGACACAGAAGTTCTCAGCGCAGGCAGACACAAGGTCACAGGCTATGGCATTCTTCATCGTCGCCATCTTGCTTGGACTCCTCTCCGTCTCTCAACCAGGTGATCAATCTTCTTCCGTTGCCCATTTCAGTCGCATTCTTGAGCATTTGCGTCGTGCGGTGTTGCTGATCTTGCGATTGTGCATGGCAGCGCGAGGTGTAAACTACACGTTCATGAGGGAGGCGATGCACGCGCCGCCGGTGACCTACTACGACTACATCGTCATCGGGGGCGGCACGGCGGGCTGCCCGCTGGCGGCGACGCTGTCCAGGCGCTACCGCGTGCTGCTGCTGGAGCGCGGCGGGTCGCCCTACGACGACGACCGCGTGCTCAACATGGCGCACTTCTCGGACGTGCTCTCGGACACGTCCGCGTCGTCCCCGTCGCAGCGGTTCGTGTCCGAGGACGGCGTGATCAACTCGCGGCCGCGGGTGCTGGGCGGCGGCAGCTGCCTCAACGCCGGCTTCTTCACGCGCGCCGGCGCCGGCTACACGAGGGCCGTCGGCTGGGACGCCAGGGAGGTGCTTAGCGCCTACAGGTGGGTGGAGGACGTGGTGGCGTTCCAGCCGGAGCTGGGGCCGTGGCAGGCGGCGGTGCGCCGCGGGCTGCTGGAGACCGGCGTGGTGCCGGACAACGGGTTCACGTTCGACCACATCCCCGGCACCAAGGTCGGCGGGTCCATCTTCGACCCGGACGGCCGGCGCCACACGGCGGCCGACCTGCTGCAGTACGCGCGCCCCGAAGGGATCGACGTGCTCCTCCGGGCCCGAGTGGCCAGGATCTTGTTCAGTTACAAAGGTATAGTCTTGTTTAAAGAACGCACTGCCAACTGACCGTTAAGTTCGTTAACGGTATAAAGTCAAGCAATATTGCCGTGGCGCGAATGATTTGGTCGACGAGTTCGGGCGCCAACGAGTTTTTTCGGTTTGCAGGGACCAAGCCCGTGGCGCGCGGCGTGGTGTACCGCGACTCGCTGGGCATGGTTCACGTGGCGTACCTCAACCAGGGCGACGCCAACGAGATCATCCTGTCGGCGGGGGCGCTTGGCAGTCCGCAGCTGCTGATGCTCAGCGGCGTCGGGCCCTCCGACCACCTCCGGTCGTTCGGCCTCGACGTCGTCGTCGACAACCCCGGGGTCGGGCAGGGCATGTCCGACAACCCCATGAACGCCATCTACGTGCCGTCGCCGTCGCCGGTCGAGGTGTCGCTCATCCAGGTCGTCGGCATCACCAGGTTCGGCAGCTACATCGAGGGCGCCAGCGGCTCCGACTGGACCACCCGCACCGCCTCCTCCAGCGGCGACGGCGCGCGACAAGCCCGCGTCTTCGGCATGTTCTCCCCGCAGACGGGGCAGCTCCCGACGGTGCCCCCGAAGCAGCGCACGCCGGAGGCCATCGCGCGCGCCGTGGAGGCCATGAGCCGGGTGCCGGACGCGGCGCTCCGCGGCGGCTTCATCCTGGAGAAGGTCCTCGGCCCGCAGTCCACGGGCAGCCTCGCGCTCCGCAACCTGGACCCCGACGACAACCCCATCGTCCAGTTCAACTACTTCGCCCACCCGGACGACCTCCGGCGCTGCGTCGCCGGCATCGAGGCCATCGAGCGGGTCATCCGCTCCAGGTCCTTCTCGCGGTTCGCGTACCCCAACTTCGCGTTCCCGGCGATGCTCAATGTCACGGCGGAGTTCCCGGCGAACCTGATGCGCATGCGCGGCGGTAGCGACCCCGCGGCGCTCGAGCGGTTCTGCAGGGACACCGTCATGACCATCTGGCATTACCACGGTGGGTGCCAGGTCGGCAGGGTCGTCGACCGCGACTACCGGGTCCTCGGCATTGATGCGCTGCGCGTCATCGACGGCTCCACGTTCAACGCCTCGCCGGGGACCAACCCGCAGGCCACCGTCATGATGCTCGGCAGGTAGTGTTTCCTCTCGTTTCACGCTAATTTCTGGCAGTGTTCGTGCCGCGATGGATCAACTGATGTGCGCCCGTGCTTTGTAACCTGACGGACAGGTACATGGGAGTCAAAATCGAAAAGGAGAGGACGCTGATCGAAGGAGGAGCGAGAAAACTGTAGCGGGGTATAACCACTAGGCTGTTATCTGCGTACAGGCGTACTGCAGTCGCTATTTGCTTTCAGGATTCTTTTAGGAGTCTCCATACAGAGTGGAATGCATGCTAATTGTAATTGATGAAGTTTTACAAATGGTGTAAGCCAATGCCGCACCTTATTGTGAGATTTGTTGATGCGTTAACTGAATCTATGTACTAAACCTGCTTTGGCCGTGTGCATCATGATGCTCCACAGGCCTAGGCCTTCCCCCTTTTCGGGAAGAAAAAGGTATACTAAACTTACGAAATCACTAATTGAGGAGTACTCGTTGCAAAGATCACTTCAATTCCTCCTGATTGTGACAAGTGGCGCACATGCAGCGCGTCACTTGTCGCAATCTGGAAGTTTTTTCCTTTTTTTAGATTCATTTATTCAAAACGTTTTATCTCTTAAATCGTGCGTCCAAATCTCGAACCACTTTCGCTGTTGGATTCTTCGCGCTGAGATCTTCAAAACTAGATCCCATGTTGATAGGTTTTGACGAACTTTTTTTTCACGAAAAAACCCGAAAGAAAGAACCGAACCGGGAGCACGGGTTTTTTGCCTTTTCGAAAGAGGCACGCCCGTGCCTCTCACAAAATCACAACCGTGCCTCTCGCGGAAGTAAAACCGTGACTCTTGCAGAACAAAAAAAAAGAAAACGTGTTTTTTTTCATTTCCGAGGAGACACGGCGTGACTCTCGTGGAAGCACAACCGTGCCTATTGCGGAAGCAAACCCGTGACTCTCGCGAAAGAAAAAAAACAGAAAACATGTTTTTTCCCTTTTCGAGAGGGACGCCCGTGACTCTCACGAAAGCACAATCATGCCTCTCGCGGAAGCAAAATCGTGACTCTCGTAAAAGAACAGAAAACGCGTTTTTTTTCGTTCCCAAGAGGCACGGCCGTGACTTTCGCGAAAGCACACCCGTGCCTCTCGCGGAAGCAAAACCGTGACTCTCGCGAAAGAAAAAAAACAGAAAACACGTTTTTTTCGTTTTCGAGAGGCACGGCCGTGACTCTCGCGAAAGGACACCTGTGCCTCTCGCGGAAGCAAAACCGTGACTCTCGTGAAAGGAAAAAAACGTGTTTTTTCGTGGAATTTTTTTTCCAATTTTTTTATTGAAAAGCTGAGGAAGACCGGTGGAAAACCAAAACATTGAAAAAACCCAAAAAAATCGTTTAAAAAGCCGAAAACATGTGCGGAAAAATAAAAAAAATCCGGAGGGAGCGCCCAGAGCGCGACACGTGGTGAATTGCTGAGAGCGCGCCAAGTGACGCTGATTGTTGCGAGACTCCCGAAGGAGCGCTCGTTAACTAGTTGCTCTCCTAAACTTGCTACAAGAATGTGCTTATTTTATTGCTAGAATGACGAGGAAACAAAAGAACTTTTATTTAGAAGAGGAAAAAAGCTTGACTTGCCAAAAGTATAGTTGACGCCTTGCCCCTTCCCCTCTCCTCCGGCACCGGGACGCTGCCAGGGACATCTCTGTCATCACCGTCACCATCAACTTCTCCTCCGTTCTCATGCATGGTGAAGTGTGAGTAGTTCATCATCGGGGCTGAGGGTATGTACTGGCAGCTCTGTGTTTGATCTCTTTCTTTGTCTCTCATGTTCTTGATGGATTTGATCTTGATGTATCATGAGCTTTATTAATAAAGTTGGATCATATGATGTTCATCTCACTCTATTTTTTTATGAATCGGGTCTTGCTCTTTGAAGTTTCTTTATGTTGGATTGAATACTTTGGATTTGAGATTACATGATGCATGTTCAGTAATTAACTTGCGGATACCCATAGTAACATTAGAGTACTCTTAGCATAAAAGTTGAACGATAAGTATTATATGTGTCGTCGTAGTACGATTTCTGGGATTGTCCTAGCACTTTGTGGGTGGTTCAATAGATCAAGATTGGAAAGACAATATGCAATTTCATCCTACTTCCTCTGATGGAAATAGAAACTTTGGAGTGATTCTTTGCTGCACTCAAAGGAATTAGCATGTGGTTTAGTTATGTTAATAATGTTGAGAGTTGGCATTAGCGAAAGTATGAACCCTAGGCCTTGTTTTCAAGGATTGATACACCATTTTTACTCACTTTTGTTAATTACTACCTTGCTATTTTTATTTGTTTAGGTTACAAAAATATATTTCTACCATTCATATTACACATTTATCATCATCTCTTCGCCAAATTAGTGCACCTATACAACTGATGATTGTATTAGGTGTGTCGGGGACATAAGAGACCACTTGTATTTTATTGCAGGGTTGTTTGAGAGAGAACCACCTTCATTCTACATCTTAATAAATCTTAGATCATCCACTTGAGGAAAATTTGCTACTTCCTACAAAACTCTACGCTTGGAAGTCCAATAAAGTCTACAAGAATAAAGTTGCGTGGTAGACATCATCGCCACATTTTAGAGGTGTTGTTGTTCTACATGGAACCTTACATGGAACTCATTACAAGAAACTTGATGGAATTGTCTTCAAAGTAGATTTTGAGAAGGCTTGTGATAAAGTTAAGTGGTCATTTCTGCAACAGGCCCTGTGTATGAAGGGGTTTCAAATTGGCCTGGAGGAAGCAGATCGAAGCCTTTGTACAAGGAGGCTGTGTCAGGATCAGGGTAAATGATAATGTAGGTCATTATTTTTAGACACAAAAAGAACTGCGTCAGGGGGGTCCAATGTCGCCTATCCTGTTCAAGATTGTTACACATATGTTAGTGGTGCTCATTGGTAGAGCCAAAGAGGAAGGCTAGGTCGTAGGGCTCATCCCACATCTTGTGGATGGGGGTGTGTCCATACTACAATACGCTGATCATACAATAATTTTCATGGAGCATGACATGACAAAAGCAAGAAATATGAAGCTGGTTTTATATCTTTTTGAACAATTATCTAGGCTAATTTTTTCATAAAAGTGAACTATTATTCAGGAGCACTAAGGAGGAATAGGAAAGTACAAAGTTGTTCGGTTCTGGAATTGGATCCCTTCCTTTTTGTTATATTGGGATCCCAATTCATCACCCAAAATTGACCAACAAAAAATGAAAATGCATTGAAGATCAATTTGAGAGGAAGCTAATTTGTTGGAAGGGCAAACTTATGTCTCATGTGGGTCAGCTCGTTCTTATTTAATTATGTGTGTACGAGCATGCTGATGTTCATGTTATCTTTGAAATACCCATAGGGGCACGAAAAACATTGGGCTTTTATCAATCGCGATTTTTTAGCAAAGTGATGAGAATAAAACAAAATACACACAAACTAAGTGGGACATATTATGTAGGCCTAAATACCAAGGGGGTTTGGGGATTAAAAATCCTGAAGTAATGAATAAATGTCTGCTTAGAAAGTGGTTATATTGGCTCTCCTCATAGGAGGAGGGGGTGTGGCTACAACTATTGTGTAACAAATATCTGCATTCTAAAACCTTAGCACAAGTTACGGCACAGCCGAATGATTCTCCCTTTTGGAAGGGGTTGATCGGAACTAAGGTCATTGTCTTCAACACGAGTAAATTTATCATTGGCAATGGGCGCACAACTAGATTCTGGGAGGACACTTAGCTAGGGAGACGTCTCTTGCTTTACATTATTCAACGATAATATTGTACACGTAAAGACACATTTATAAGTATAATACTAGGTTCGGTTCCCTTAAATATTCAGTTCAGACAGACACTAGCTAGGGAACGATGGGATACATGGCTACATGTAGTGTGTAGGTAGATGGAGGTCAACTTGTCTAAGCCAGATGTATTCCGATGGAAACTTCTAGTTTTAGGCGTGTTCTCAGTCAAATCTATGTGTGAGGACATGATTAATAATGGACCAATCCCTGATCT
Organism: Triticum urartu; assembly: GCF_003073215.2. Classification (NCBI taxonomy): domain Eukaryota; kingdom Viridiplantae; phylum Streptophyta; class Magnoliopsida; order Poales; family Poaceae; genus Triticum; species Triticum urartu. Next base: position 450,698,907 of record NC_053027.1, read on the forward strand.
ATTCATATATGGGAAATAAAGGTGCCTATAAAAATCAAGATTTTATATGATTTGTGCATAAGGGAGTGATTCCGACTAAGAACAATCTGGCAAAACATAGGTGGGAGGGGAGTAAGTGATATTGTTTTTGTAATCACGAGGAAACGATTCAACATCTATTTCTCATATGCCCACTAGCCAAGTTATTGTGGTGAAAAATACACGTGTCCTTTAATGTTGCATCGCCTAATAATAGTATCTCCAATCTGTTCCATAACTGGTTAGATGGAGTTGAGCCTAATACATCGGCACGAATTTGCATGTGAATTGTGCATTACTTTGAGCTATTTGGAACTCTCGGAGTGACGTTGTATTTAACAGGACAAATATAACAAACTTTTTGCAGGTTATCTACTGGGCGTCTGGATGGATCAAAAAGTGGTCATTACTACACCATGCAGAAGTGAGGGAGCTTATGGCCTTTGGATGCAACCGATGGGAGATGGTAGCACAAGCTATGTACAACCAGTTTGGATGACAATCCAGTAATAGGATTTGTGTTTAGGCACTCTATCCTATTTCTTCCTATTGTGGTTATTACATACTTTCGGAATGATGATATACGAGATAGAGTTAGGGTAGCACCAACTGAAGAGAAGCTTGTCCAACATCCTTTGAGATGGTTTGGGCATATTCATCGTATGCCTCCAAAAGTTCCAGTGCATAGTGGAAGGCTAAAGAGTGCGAGTAATGTCAAGAGAGGTCGCGCTAGACCGAATTTGACATGGAACGAGTCCGTGAAGAGAGATCTGAAGGACTTGAGTATCACCAAAGAACTAGCTATGGACAGGGGTGCATGGAAGCTTGCTATCCATGTGTCAGAACCATGAGTTGATCGCGAGATCTGATGGGTTTCACCTCTAGCCTACCCCACCGGGACTAAAGGCTTCATTGTTGTTGTTGTTGTGGTGGTGGTGGTCGTTATTACATACTTCTACGATTTTATTTATGTACCTGAGATGATACTCATACCTTGATGCTATATTCATTTAAATAAATGGTTGTATGCATCGCGTGATGTAGAGGCCTGGGTATTCCTCCTTTTTAAATATTTAGAATCCAGGTGGCCACCACATTACAAATCCTATAGTTTTCTATTTTTGTGTATCCTTAGTCTCGGTGACTGTGAGGCCCAATCTATAGCATAGTACACACTTATCTTTCTACCAAGACACATTCGAATCTAGCTCGAAAAAGAAAGAGGAAAACCTACACAAGAAGTGAAAATGCCAGCAGACCCAATTTTAGTGGGGCCTTAAAAGCTTGTAAAGATGATCACGAAGGTCGGTTATCCTATATCCTAGGGATGAAAAGGTTCATTCTCAGAACATTTGCTCCACCATATTAGGGAGAAAACACTTGGTCGGTAGTTGATGTGCCACCTTTAGGAAGGTAGAGCAAAAGGGAGAAAGAGGGGGAGGGGAGGGGGCGTTGAAGTAGGTTGACCAATGACCTTGAAAACATTAGGTCATCCATGAAAGCCCGTTAACCAAGATGAGTAACATCAACAAACCTAAGGTTAGAGAGATGGCCTCACTGAGTAGCGTCGCCCCCTTCTCAACGCTAGTGGTGGTAGATGGCCATAGCTAATAGTGAAGGCGATGGATAAGGGGGAGAGGAGAACAAATAGAGGAGCTAGAGAAGACGGTTGTGTGTACTGCCTCCGGTCCTTTTTACTCTGCATATAAGAATTGTCTGAAGTCAAACTTTATAAAGTTTGACCATATTTATATGAAAAAATATTAACATCTAGAATGCTAAATTTATACAATATGAAAACTAAAGTTGTGACGCATCTAAATGTTGATTTCACATTCCGAATGTTGGTATTTTTTCTATAAACTTGATCAAGGTTTACGAGGTTTGACTTCAAACTAATCTTATGTGCGAACTAAAAAGGACCGGAGGAAGTAAGTGATAAGATAGAAAATGAGGGTGATATGGTTAGTAAAATGAAATCAACGTAAGAAAACTCGAAATTGTGAGCTAAACGATAACTCATTACATGCCTTGAACTCACCTCCTAATTGGTCAAGTTGAATTGAAGTTTAACAAGTTAATAAGACAACTTAAACAAATCTTGTTTCACTCGTTTGACCTTAGATTTCTCTAATTGTTATGTTTTTTAGAGAACCACGCACATTATATTAGTTAATAAAGCAGAATACAACTACACACATGCAAAAACCTCCAAAAAGATCAGGACATTACAAGTGCCTAAGAAACTTCGTAGAAAGAATCCCACAAAAAAATACTCACTACAAAAAAAATACACTTCCGTGATGATACATGTTTGTCACAGTAGGTCACGTTTTCTGTCATGCATGTACATCCATGACTATTTTATGACAGAATCAAAATAGTCATACTTGTGCTATCGTAGAAGTGTCCCATGACATTACCAAAATTATCATCACGGAAGTGTCCACTTCCATGACGATAAATCGCGTGTCATAGAAGTGCTTTCGTTAAGGGTGACCGACACGTGGCATCCACCGTAACGGGTCGCCGTTAAGCTATCGGGTTCCGGTTTGGATCTGATAACCCGTTAATAGCCCGGACCAATGGGGATTTGTGATGACCTGGCTTATTAGGGATGATAGACTACTCATATCAATAAGGAATTCCTTCTTTTTCGGGAGCCCATTTGGACAGAACTCCAAAGTTAAGCGTGCTCAGCTTGGAGTAGTGTCAGGATGGGTGACCGACCGGGAAGTTGCTCCCGGGTGCGCATGAGTGAGGACAAAGTGCGCAGAAAAGACTAGTATTGATCTGTGGGGCCAGTCTAGATCCCGCCAGGAGTAACGACCACCGACGGGTGTGTCCGGGGCGTTACAAGTTGGTATCAGAGCCGACCCTCGCGGTTACACGGATGTTTGCGGACAGGTGCGCGGTCATGTTGTTCATAACGTTTGTGACCCGTCGTGGCACATGGCATGGTACATGTACCGGACTGAATGCACAAACGTATGTGCCAAGAGGGAACGTTCCTGTGGCCCGACAAGGATGTCGGTTCCTCTGAGTGCGGGTGTATGTGATGGCCTGGCTTATTAGGGATGATAGACTACTCATACCAATAAGGAATTCCTTCTTTTTTGGGAGCCCATTTGGACAGAACTCCAAAGTTAAGCGTGCTTAGCTTGGAGTAGTGTCAGGATGGGTGAACGACCGGGAAGTTGCTCCCGGGTGCGCACGAGTGAGGACAAAGTGCGCAGAAAAGACTAGTATTGATCTGTGGGGCCAGTCTAGATCCCGCCAGGAGTAACGACCACCGGCGGGTGTGTCCGGGGTGTTACAGGATTTTCCATATGTAAAATTCTCATTGGCCAGAGGAAACACGTGTTGGCTTACCGTTGGGACAGATGTCATCCACTCATTGGACAGGAGGCGCCTAAGATAGGTCAACACGTGGCATGGCCCAACAGTGGCCCATTCTGGTGAAAAAGGTCGGCCCAGTAAAACTTAGCAGGCTGGCCCATATAAGGCCTACTTGTGTCAGGTCCATTTAAGCTCACGGCCCATACGAGATGTGCCAATTCGGCCCGTCAACGATTTGACACCATTGCAGCCCATCGTCAGTTCGAACCCGTTAACAGCCTATCGGTGTCAAAACCGCAAATCTCGGGTAGGGGGTCCCGAACTGTGCATCTAAGGATCGAAGGTAACAGGAGGCAGGGGACACGATGTTTACCCAGGTCCGGGCCTCCTGATGGAGGTAAAACCCTACATCCTTCTTGATTGACTTTGATGAGTATAAGGGTTACAAGATTTAATCTACCACGAGATCATAATGGCTAAAGCCTAGATGTCTAGCCTGTATGATTATGACTATTCTTGCCTCTACGGACTAAAACCCTCCAGTTTATATAGACACCGGAGGGGGCCTAGGGTTGTACAGAGTCAGTTTACAGAGAAAGGAACCTTTATATCCGAACGACAAGCTTGCCATCCACGCAAAGGAGAGTCCAATCAGAACACGGGGGAAAGCCTTATATATTGTATCTTCGCAGCCCATTAGTCTCGCCCATATTGCATAGCCCGGACGCCCGAGGACCCCCTCATCCAGGACTCCCTCAGTAGCCCGTGAACCAGGCTTCAATGACAATGTGTCCAGCGCGCAGATTGTCTTCAGCATCGCAAGGCGGGTTCCTCCTCTGAATACTTTAAAGTAGTTTGATCAATAAGAACTATGTCCGGATCTGCTTAACAGGTTAACCAACCATAAAGGTATAATACTTAAATAAGGTATATCCATCGATAGCTTTTTTCGGTGAAACGTCATGCTTATCTCTGCTATCACTTCGAACCGTTTTTGGGCCTCCCGCCTCGCGTTTCAATACGCAACTCCTATTGACACGTCCTGCCAAAGTAGAGATCGTGTCCCCTTATTGCAGGATTCTCATCAATACGAGTTTTAGTAATCTAACTGTGTTGTTCGCACGACCTCTTGGGAACAGGCGAGTTTTAAGGCTCGAGGGAGGGGGACACTTGATATTCGCGGTCCATATAAGTGGATAGAATCCAACTCTTCCGTCCCACGCCTCATTCTCTCTCTGCCTCTCCATCCTCGAGCTCCAGCGCCCAAGTTCCAAGCTTTTCTCCCATCCACAACTCCTCTGACCATGGCCGGCTCTCAAGGCAATTGGATGGCTTCCTTCATCACGGAGGAGAACATCAAGGAGCTGCAGGAAGCGCGGTATCTAACTGTGGAAATTAAGCACAGGCTCCCTAATCCGGCGCTGGTCATCCCCACTCCGGGGCCCGGCGAGAGGGTGGTGTTCATCCCCCACTTTCTCCATGGACTCGGATTCGCCCTCCACCCCTTTGTGAGGGGTCTCATGTTCTACTAAAAGCTAGATTTTTACGATCTGGCCCCAAATTCATTCCTCCACATCTCGGCGTTCATCGTCGTGTGTGAGGCCTTCCTCCGCATCCCTCCACACTTCGGCCTATGGCTCAAGATTTTCAACGTGAAGCCAAAGGTGGTCGACGGGCAACACGCGGACTACGGTGGCGCCATGGTGAGCAAGCTCCCCAAAGTCAACTGGCCAAAGGGAGTCTTTGTGGACACTGTCAGGATATGGCAACAGGAATGGTTCTATATCACAAAGCCCTACGGCCCTAAGTGGGCAGCCGCTCCAGCCTTCAGATCCGGACCCCCGCTAAGGCTCACATCCTGGACCGACAAGGGTCCGGACTAGGGACTTGTCAATGAGGTGTTGCTGCTGTGGAAACGCGTCCAAGGCATGATAGCGAAGGACCTTACCCTCGCTAATGTGATCCAAGTGACGTTGATTCGCCGAGCACTTCCCTGCCAATGGCGACCCCTCAAGATGTGGGAGTTCAATAAGGGCCGTGGACCCTACAACGGTTCTACAACACAACACATAAGGGGGTATGGAAGCTGCTTTTTAAGAAGCAGAAGTCGTGGCCAAAGTCATCAGACGACACCTGCCTCGACTGCAACCATCCAGCCTCCGAGGTAAATTCTAAAACCTCCGAACACCAATTGGTTCGTCTATCCAAAGGAGAAGTATTGAGTAGTCCATCTCTAAACAGGTCTGGACCAAGAAGGCGGAGCAGATCCGGTGTCCGGCTCCGCTCCCCGAAAACCCAACCGATCCTCTACTAATGAGGATGCTGGTCCCGACGCCATACCAGGCGACGGTAAAGAAGGACAAGAAGAAGAAGAAGACGAAGAAAGAGGAGGGCACTTCAGACGTAATGTCCGGAGAAGATGATGCCCAGTCCTCTCACGAGGGCGACGACGACGGCAAGGAGGAGGAGGAGGAAGAAGAAGATCCTCCCCGCAAGGGCAAGAAGAGGGCGGCCTCCGAAGACCTGGAGGCCGAAGCATCCAAGAGAGACAAGATTACCCTCTCCGATGACTCGGAGTCAGACACCAAGGCCCTCCCGAAGCACCGTTGCCGGACCAAGCCCCAAGCCGACTCGTAAGTAGTCCGGGATTTTTCACATACATGCAATCTCTATGGATTGTGATGATAACTCTAAGTTCTATTTTTTTAGTCCGGCCCGCAGTCTCCCCTGGATATCCTCATCCTCGGGGGATCTGTCGCCGGAGATGATGGAGAGCGAGTCGCCTCCACTAGCTTCCCTGCCGCCTAGGTGGATGACGCTGAGGTGTCATCCCATAGGCCCTCCCCGGGCCTTGAAGAGACGCGGGGGGGGGGGGGGGGGGGGGGGGGGGGGGGGGGGACTTAACGGCGCCGAAGGGCAATACCTTGGCTGCTGAAGGACTGGGGGTACGGCCCCCTTAGAGACCAGCGATGGGAGCCCCGGTCAATCTGCCCCAGCCGCATACTACTCCGGAGACCCACACGGCTCCGGAGTCTAGTGAGCGACCCCTGTAGGAGAAGGGGGCAGCGGCCTCTGCTAATACGGAGGTGCCGAATACCACGGCGGACGCACTGCAAAGTGCATCCGTCCTGGATGAGCACCGCATCCTGATGGGTCCGGTGGCTGAGAAGATTCAGTCCGCCAAGAGCGGGCTGAACGAAGCCTTCTCCAGCCTGCTAGCAGGCTTCAAGGTACGCAATGTAATATTTTTGATTATTTTTATGAGAAATATGCCTATATATAGATAGTAGCCCCTGAGACTCTATTCAGTTTTTTGAAAGAAAAGCGAGCAGAGGATCAATAATCAGTTGTCAGGTGGTAACATACTATTTTATTTGGATTAAAATAGGCCTCTCTGTTGGCGGCGACTGCCCAGACCGCAGAAGTTGCCGAACTCAAACGAAAACTGGCGCGAGTCGATGAGGACCTAGTCCTTGTTAACACGCGGCTCGACCAGGCGCAAGGTATAAAATACATCTTACTTTATACCTGTTTATGTTCGTGTTCTGTGAAATTTCGAGAGCTGCAATGTGCGTATTTGTACAGATGGTGCCGCCGTGGTTGAGACCCTCAGGGGTGAGCTTGCCCAAGCCAAGGATCAAGCAAGGGTAAGCAAGGCGGCCGCTGATAAAGCGGCTACGAACTTAACGGCCGAACAGGCCGCTCGGCGCCGTTTTGAGGAACGGGTGACCGAGGTGGAGCAGAAGCTCAAGGACACCGCCCGCAAGTGCGACTCCTTAGAAGAGGAAAATAAGGCGAAGGGGACCGAACTCTCCAAGGCCCTTCAATACGCCAAGGAGGCGCGGTCTGAATCCCGCGCGGCGCGCGAGGAAATCCGTCAAGCCAGACAGATAGCGGCTGGTAAGCCTTTTCCGTTACAGGCTAAATTTGGGGATCGGCGGTATGCCTTTATTAACCGACTGTGGAGTTCTCCAGATGCATATGCGGATCTGCTGAAGAGTGATGTGGACGCTGCCAATTCTTCCCGGGCCAGGAGGGGTACGCAACGGAGAAGCTCTGGTCGCATTTTGCAGGGCAGGAGCGTCCCGCACTGCTAAATGACCAGATGGCATAATGGGCGGAGCTGCATAAGATGTCCAGCGCGGCCATGGAGGACGTCATAGTCCGGTTGTGGCCGACCGAAGCCATTCCGGACAACTACTTTGGCCTTGTGTGGCATCTCATCGATGCGCTGCCCCGAATCGACGCCGTCAAGAGGTGGTCCTGCATGGAAGGAGCGCAAATGGCCTTCGCCCGTGTCAAGATGCACTAGGCGAAGATGAAGGCCGAAAAGGTGGCAGTTGAGGGCCGCCCAAAAGCAAAGACCATCGCACACCGGAGCGCTATTTTGAGGATGTACTAAAAGGTGCCCGCCTTGTAGAAGGCCAATGCTCAAAGGATGTAGTGTTCGAGTGAACTAGTCCGAACTATTCGGGAGTTTGTATTATGAACTAAGGCTTTTGTAATATATTCATGCTTTTATGAAGAGTTTTATCCTCCTGTGCGGCTGTTTTTATATCTGAGAGGTCCCAGTCGTCGGCTTCAACCCTCATGTAGATACTACTGGGGTGTTCGGAATTGCGCATGACTACACTTAACCCAACATCTTGGTCCATGAAGGAAGTGTCTGCGCGGTGAACCAGGCAATTAGACTATGCGGTTTTATTGCTCTCACTTGGCCATAGGAGTTTGACGATGGGTCTACAAAGTAGCCCCTGGTATGTATGCGGCTATCCCAATGCGGATGGGTTGCATATGTGACCGAAAAACAGTCCTTCGTGTAATACAGAAAGAATCGCTAAAGATTTTAATGAGTCTCTGAATGGCTGACCAGCTCTCGCCATATCATTGACAGTCAATTTTCGGCTTTCTCTACTGAGGTGCTTAACTGGACGAACCAGAAACACAATCGCAGTAGTTCTCCCTTTACTACCCTAGCCGATTAGACGGAACGTAAGGTAGCAAACACAGGAGCCGGGCAACCCAACTATTGACCAAAGACATGATTTGGAGCCGATGCATATAGTGCCGAACTCGGGACCCCGAATTGTGCTATAAATCCGTTTGTACTTTTGTTTGGCAATGCATGTGTTGCCATATAGAGCCCCTGGCAATTTGTGCCGAGGTGTGTGTGCGTGAGACAACTGAAGAGACGGAATAAAGTCTATAAGTAAAGACGATACCGAAGAAGAGTTTGGTTCACTTGAATCTGGTTGATACGACAAAACGTAATCTTACAGAGGGTACCATAATCACTGAGGTCATTTTACATGCCGGGGGTCTAAGGATAAGGGGAAAAGCTCTATACAGGTTCTTGAGTGAAGTTGTTGTCTACAAAATCCTTTTCACCTTCCTGTCGCACATTTGTGCCGCTTTCGCCTGAGTAAGAATGATTCCTTGAGAGGAATGGTCTTCGAATATTTGTACGGAACCGGGCTCGGAGAGAGCCCTTGTGTGTCCGTAGGATTAGTAGGCTTTTAATTCACCTGTGGTAAAAGATAAGAAATAAAAAAGAGGGGAATGCCATATAGGGTTGAACCGTACTATAGGCATGTCCGTATTTTGCCTCCGCTGATGCCCATGGTACTTTGAATGCGTAATTGTGCACGCGCGGGTACGAATTTCGCTGATGTACGTGGCAATCGACGGAGGCAAAACTGCTAATCCGACCCTGGGATTGCCGGGTTGTTGGCATACAGAATTTGTCAGCATTGTGTAATAGAGTCTGCGGCTTAATAGCCGATGAGGTGTGCGGCTTGACAGGGCCGCTTTGTACTTCGTCTGCGATGGCCGTGGTATGTCCCTCAGTACGGAGGGAGCGTTCCATGTTTCCGTTGATTGTAATGACGCCACGTGGTCCGGGCATCTTAAGCTTTAGATAGGCGTAGTGCGGGACCGCGTTAAAGCGGGCGAAAGCGGTTCGTCCGAGTAGTGCGTGATAGCCACTATGGAACGGGACGATATCGAAGGTCAACTCTTCGCTTTGGAAGTTGTTCGGCGAACCGAAGACGACTTCCAACGTGATTGAGCCCGTGCAGCGGGCCTCTACACCAGGTATTACTCCTTTAAAGGTAGTTTTAGTGGGCTTGATTCTTGACGGATCGATGCCCATTTTGCGGACGGTGTCTTGATAAAGTAGACTGAGACTCCTGCCGTCGTCCATGAGGACTCGCGTGAAATGGAATCCATCAATGATCGGATCGAGGACCAGAGCTGCCGAACCTCCATGAAGAATATTGGTTGGGTGGTCCTTTTGATCGAAGGTGATCGGGCAAGCCGACCATGGGTTGAATTTTGGGGCGACCGGCTCTATGGCGTAGACGTCCCGTAATGCGTGCTTGCGCTCCCTCTTAGGATATGTGTGACATATATCATATTCATTGTCTTTACCTCGGGGGGAAATGTTGGGGAACGTAGCAGAATTTTAAAATTTTCTACGCATCACCAAGATCAATCTATGGAGTCATCTAGCAACGAGGGAGAGGGGAGCGCGTCTACATACCCTTGTAGATCACGCGCGGAAGCGTTCAAGAGAACGGGGTTGATGGAGTCGTACTCGTCGTGATCCAAATCACCGATGACCTAGCAGCGAACGGATGGCACCTCCGCGTTCAACACACATATGGTTGGGAAGTTGTCTCCTCCTACTTGATCCAGCAAGGGGGAAGGAGAGGTTGATGAAGATCCAGCAGCACGACGGCGTGGTGGTGGAAGCAACGGTGATCTCGGCAGGGCTTCGCCAAGCTCAAGGAGAGGGAGGAGTGTCACGGGAGGGAGAGGGAGGCGCCAGGGGCTAGGGTGCGGCTGCCCTCCCTCCCCCCACTATATATAGGACCCCTAGGGGGGGGCGCCGGCCCTAGGAGATTGAATCTCCAAGGGGGGCGGCGGCCAAGGGGGGTGGAGTGCCCCCCAAGCCAAGTGGGGCGCCCCCACCCCAACCCTAGGCGCAGGGGAGGCCCATGGGGGGCACACCAGCCCACTAGGGGATGGTTCCCTTCCCACTTCAGCCCATGGGGCCCTCCGGGATAGGTGGCCCCACCCGGTGGATCCCCGGGACCCTTCCGGTGGTCCCGGTACAATACCGATTACCCCCGAAACCTTCCCGATGGCCGAAACTTGACTTCCTATATATAAATCTTCACCTCCGGACCATTCTGAAACTCCTCTGACGTCCGGGACCTCTTCCGAGACTCCGAACAACTTTCGGGTTACCGTATGCTAATATCTCAACAACCCTAGTGTCACCGAACCTTAAGTGTGTAGACCCTACGGGTTCGGGAGACACGCAGACATGACCGAGATGACTCTCCGGTCAATAACCAACAGCGGGATCTGGATACCCATGTTGGCTCCCACATGCTCCTCGATGATCTCATTAGATGAACCACGATGTCGAGGATTCAATCAATCCCGTATACAATTCCCTTTGTCAATCGGTACGTTACTTGCCCGAGACTCGATCGTCGGTATCCCAATACCTCGTTCAATCTCGTTACCGGCAAGTCACCTTACTCGTACCATAATGCATGATCCCGTGATCAACCACTTGGTCACATTGAGCTCATTATGATGATGCATTACCGTGTTGGCCCAGAGATACCTCTCCGTCATACGGAGTGACAAATCCCAGTCTCGATTCGTGCCAACCCAACAGACACTTTCGGAGATACCTGTAGTGTACCTTTATAGTCACCCAGTTACGTTGTGACGTTTGGCACACCCAAAGAACTCCTACGGTATCCGGGAGTTGCACAATCTCATGGTCTAAGGAAATGATACTCGACATTTGAAAAGCTATAGCAAACGAACTACACGATCTTTGAGCTATGCTTAGGATTGGGTCTTGTCCATCACATCATTCTCCTAATGATGTGATCCCGTTATCAATGACATCCAATGTCCATAGTCAGGAAACCATGACTATATTTTGATCAACGAGCTAGTCAACTAGAGGCTCACTAGGGACGTGTTGTGGTCTATGTATTCACACATGTATTACGATTTCCGGATAACACAATTATAGCATGAACAATAGACAATTATCATGAACAAAGAAATATAATAATAACCATTTTATTATTGCCTCTAGGGCATATTTCCAACAGTCTCCCACTTGCACTAGAGTCAATAGTCTAGTTACATTGTGATGAATCGAACACCCATGCAGTTCTGGTGTTGATCATGTTTTGCTCTATGGAGAGGTTTAGTCAAAGGATTTGCCACATTCAGGTCTGTATGTACTTTACAAATATCTATGTCTCCATTTTGAACACTTTCACGAATGGAGTTGAAGCGACGCTTGATATGCCTGGTCTTCCTGTGAAACCTGGGCTCCTTGGCAAGGGCAATAGCTCCAGTGTTGTCACAGAAGAGAGTCATCGGGCCCGACGCATTGGGTATGACTCCTAGGTCGGTAATGAACTCGTTCACCCAGATTGCCTCTTGTGCCGCCTCCGAGGCTGCCATGTACTCCCCTTCACATGGAGATCCCGCCACAACGCTTTGCTTGCAACTGCACCAGCTTACTGCCCCACCATTCAAAATATACACGTATCCGGTTTGCGACTTAGAGTCATCCAGATCTGTGTCAAAGCTAGCATCGACGTAACCCTTTACGACGAGCTCTTCGTCACCTCCATAAACGAGAAACATATCCTTAGTCCTCTTCAGGTACTTCAGGATATTCTTGACCGCTGTCCGGTGTTCCATGCCGGGATTACTTTTGTACCTTCCTACTAAACTTACGGCAAGGTTTACATCAGGTCTGGTACACAGCATAGCATACATGATATACCCTATGGCCGAGGCATAGGGGACGACACTCATCTTTTCTCTATCTTCTGCCGTGGTCGGGCATTGAGCCGTGCTCAATCTCGTACCTTGCAATACAGGCAAGAACCCCTTCTTTGAATGATCCATTTTGAACTTCTTCAATATCTTGTCAAGGTACGTACTCTGTGAAAGACCAATGAGGCGTCTCGATCTATCTCTATAGATCTTGATGCCTAATATATAAGCAGCTTCTCCAAGGTCCTTCATTGAAAAACACTTGTTCAAGTAGGCCTTTATGCTTTCCAAGAATTCTATATCATTTCCCATCAACAATATGTCATCCACATACAATATGAGAAATGCTACAAAGCTCCCACTCACTTTCTTGTAAATGCAGGCTTCTCCATAAGTCTGCGTAAACCCAAACACTTTGATCATCTCATCAAAACGAATGTTCCAACTCTGAGATGCTTGCACCAGCCCATAAATCGAGCATCGGAGCTTGCACACCTTGTCAGCATTCTTAGGATCGACAAAACCTTCCGGCTGCATCATATACAATTCTTCCTTAAGGAAACCATTAAGGAATGCCGTTTTGACGTCCATTTGCCATATCTCATAATCATAGAATACGGCAATTGCTAACATGATTCGGACGGACTTCAGCTTCGCTACGGGTGAGAAAGTCTCATCGTAGTCAACCCCTTGAACTTGTCGATAACCCTTAGCGACAAGCCGAGCTTTATAGATGGTTACATTACCATCCGCGTCTGTCTTCTTCTTAAAGATCCATTTATTTTCTATGGCTCGCCGATCATCGGGCAAGTCAGTCAAAGTTCATTCTTCGTTTTCATACATGGATCCTATCTCAGATTTTATGGCTTCCAGCCATTTGTCGGAATCTGGGCCCGCCATCGCTTCTTCATAGTTTGAAGGTTCACCATTGTCTAACAACATGATTTCCAAGACAGGGTTGCCATACCACTCTGGTGCGGAACGTGTCCTTGTGGACCTACGAAGTTCAGTAGCAACTTGATCTGAAGTTTCATGATCATCATCATTAACTTCCTCTCTAGTCGGTGCAGGCACCTCAGGAACATTTTCTTGAGCTGCGCCACTTACCGGTTCAAGAGGTAATACTTCATCGAGTTCTACTTTCCTCCCACTTATTTCTTTCAAGAGAAACTCTTTCTCTAGAAAGGATCCATTCTTGGCAACAAAGATCTTGCCTTCGGATCTGAGGTAGAAGGTATACCCAATAGTTTCTTTAGGGTACCCTATGAAGACGCATTTTTCCGACTTGGGTTCGAGCTTTTCAGGTTGAAGTTTCTTGACATAAGCATCGTATCCCCAAACTTTTAGAAACGACAGCTTAGGTTTCTTCCCAAACCATAATTCATATGGTGTCGTCTCAACGGATTTCGATGGAGCCCTATTTAAAGTGAATGCGCAGTCTCTAAAGCATAGCCCCAGAATGACAGCGGTAAATCGGTAAGAGACATCATAGATCGCACCATATCCAATAGAGCACGATTACGACGTTTGGACACACCATTACGCTGAGGTGTTCCAGGCGGCGTGAGTTGTGAAACTATTCCACATTTCCTTAAGTGTGTGCCAAATTCGTGACTCAAGTATTCTCCCCCATGATCTGATCGCAAGAACTTGATTTTCTTGTCACGTTGATTCTCAACCTCACTCTGAAATTCCTTGAACTTTTCAAAGGTCTCAGACTTGTGTTTCATTAAGTAGACATACCCATATCTACTCAAGTCATCAATGAGGGTGAGAACATAACGATAGCCACCGTGAGCTTCAACACTCATTGGACTGCACACATCAGTATGTATGATTTCCAATAAGTTGGTTGCTCGCTCCATTGTTCCTGAGAACGGAGTCTTGGTCATTTTACCCATGAGGCATGGTTCGCACGTATCAAATGATTCGTAATCAAGAGACTCCAAAAGTCCATCTGCATGGAGCTTCTTCATGCGTTTGACACCTATGTGACCAAGGCGGCAGTGCCACAAGTATGTGGGACTATCATTATCAACCTTACATCTTTTGGTATTCACACTATGCATATGTGTAACATTACGCTCGAGATTCATTAAGAATAAACCATTCACCAGCGGAGGATGACCATAAAACATATCTCTCATATAAATAGAACAACCATTATTCTCGGATTTAAATGAGTAGCCATCTTGAATTAAACGAGATCCTGATACAATGTTCATGCTCAAAGCTGGCCCTAAATGACAATTATTGAGGTTTAAAACTAATCCCGTAGGTAAATGTAGAGGTAGCGTGTCGACGACGATCACATCGACCTTGGAACCATTCCCAACGCGCATCGTCACCTCGTCCTTCGCCAGTCTCCGCTTATTCCGCAGCTCCTGCATTGAGTTACAAATGTGAGCAACCACACCGGTATCAAATACCCAGGAGCTACTAGGAATACTGGTAAGTTACACATCAATTACATGTATATCACATATACCTTTAGTGTTGCCGGCCTTCTTGTCCGCTAAGTATTTGGGGTAGTTCCGCTTCCAGTGACCACTTCCCTTACAATAAAAACACTCAGTCTCAGGCTTGGGTCCATTCTTTGACTTCTTCCCGGCAGCTTGGTTACCGGGCACGGCAACTCCCTTGCCGTCCTTCTTGAAGTTCTTTTTACCCTTGCCTTTCTTGAACTTAGTGGTTTTATTCACCATCAACACTTGATGTTCCTTTTTGATTTCCACCTCCTCCGATTTCAGCATTGAATATACCTCGGGAATGGTCTTTTCCATCCCCTGCATATTGAAGTTCATCACAAAGCTCTTGTAGCTCGGTGGAAGCGACTGAAGGATTCTGTCAATGATCGCGTCATCTGGGAGATTAACTCCTAGCTGAGTCAAGCGGTTATGCAACCCAGACATTTTGAGTATGTGCTCACTAACAGAACTATTTTCCTCCATCTTACAACTGAAGAACTTGTCAGAGACTTCATATCTCTCGACCCGGGCATGAGCTTGGAAAACCATTTTCAGCTCTTCGAACATCTGATATGCTCCGTATCTCTCAAAACGCTTTTGGAGCCCCGGTTCTAAGCTGTAAAGCATGCCGCACTGAACGAGGGAGTAATCATCAGCACCTGACTGCCAAGCGTTCATAACGTCTTGGTTCTCTGGGATGGGTGCGTCACCTAGCGGTGCTTCTAGGACATAATCTTTCTTGGCAGCTATGAGGATGATCCTCAGGTTCCAGACCCAGTCCGTATAGTTGCTACCATCATCTTTCAACTTGGTTTTCTCTAGGAACACGTTGAAGTTGAGGGCAACATTAGCATGGGCCATTTGATCTACAAGACATAGTGTAAAGATTTTAGACTAAGTTCATGATAATTAAGTTCATCTAATCAAATTATTCAATGAACTCCCACTCAGATAGACATCCCTCTAGTCATCTAAGTGAAACATGATCCGAGTCAACTAGGTTGTGTCCGATCATCACGTGAGACGGACTAGTCAACATCGGTGAACATCTTCATGTTGATCGTATCTTCTATACGACTCATGCTCGACCTTTCGGTCTTCTGTGTTCCGAGGCCATGTCTGTACGTGCTAGGCTCGTCAAGTCAACCTAAGTGTATTGCGTGTGTAAATCTGGCTTACACCCGTTGTATTCGAACGTTAGAATCTATCACACCCGATCATCACGTGGTGCTTCGAAACAACGAACCTTCGCAACGGTGCACAGTTAGGGGGAACACTTTCTTGAAATTATTACGAGGGATCATCTTATTTAAGATACCGTCGTTCTAAGCAAATAATATGCAAAACATGATAAACATCACATGCAATCAAATAGTGACATGATATGGCCAATATCATTTGCTCCTTTCGATCTCCATCTTCGGGGCTTCATGATCATCGTTGTCACCGGCATGAAACCATGATCTCCATCATCGTGTCTTCTTGAAGTTGTCTCGTCATCTATTACTTCTACTACTATGGCTAACGCTTTAGCAATAAAGTAAAGTAATTACATGATGTTTATGTTGACACGCAGGTCATAAATAAATTAAGACAACTCCTATGGCTCCTGCCGGTTGTCATACTCATCGACATGCAAGTCATGATTCCTATTACAAGAACATGATCAATCTCATACATCACATATATCATTCATCACATCCTTTTGGCCATATCACATCACATGGCACATGCTGCAAAAACAAGTTAGACGTCCTCTAATTGTTGTTGCAAGTTTTTACGTGGCTGCTATAGGTTTCTAGCAAGAACGTTTCTTAGCTACGCCAAAACCACAAGGTGATATGCTAATTTCTATTTACCCTTCATAAGGACCCTTTTCATCGAATCCGATCCGACTAAAGTGGGAGAGACAGACACCCGCCAGCCACCTTATGCAACTAGTGCATGTAAATCGGTGGAACTAGTCTCACGTAAGCGTACGTGTAAGGTCGGTCCGGGCCGCTTCATCCCACGATGCCGCCGAATCAAGATAAGACTAGTAACGGCAAGCAAATTGACAATATCCACGCCCACAACTGCTTTGTGTTCTACTCGTGCATAGAAACTACGCATAGACGTGGCTCTGATGCCACTGTTGGGGAACGTAGCAGAATTTTAAAATTCTCTACGCATCACCAAGATCAATCTATGGAGTCATCTATTAACGAGGGAGAGGGGAGTGCATCTACATACCCTTGTAGATCGCGCGCGGAAGCGTTCAAGAGAACAGGGTTGATGGAGTCGTACTCGTCGTGACCCAAATCACCAATGACCTAGCGCGGAACGGACGGCACCTCCGCGTTCAACACACGTACGATTGGGAAGATGTCTCCTCCAACTTTATCCAGCAAGGGGGAAGGAGAGGTTGATGAAGATCCAGCAGCACGACGGCGTGGTGGTGGAAGCAACGGTGATCTCGGCAGGGCTTCGCCAAGCTCAGGGAGAGGGAGGAGTGTCACGGGAAGGAGAGGGAGGCGCCAGGGGCTAGGGTGCGGCTGCCCTCCCTCCCCCCACTATATATAGGACCCCTAGGGGGGAGCCGGCCCTAGGAGATTGAATCTCCAAGGGGGGGGCGGCGGCCAAGGGGGGTGGAGTGCCCCCCAAGCCAAGTGGGGCGCCCCCACCCCAACCCTAGGCGCAGGGGAGGCCCATGGGGGAGCGCACCAGCCCACTAGGGGCTGGTTGCCTTCCCACTTCAGCCCATGGGGCCCTCCGGGATAGGTGGCCCCACCCGATGGACCCCCGGGACCCTTCCGGTGGTCCCGGTACAATACCGATTACCCCCAAAACCTTCCCGATGGCCGAAACTTGACTTCCTATATATAAATCTTCACCTCCTGACCATTCCGAAACTCCTCGTGACGTCCGGGACCTCATCCGGGACTCCGAACAACTTTCGGGTTACCGTATGCTAATATCTCAACAACCCTAGCGTCACCGAACCTTAAGTGTGTAGACCCTACGGGTCCGGGAGACACGCAGACATGACCGAGACGACTCTCCGGTCAATAACCAACAGCGGGATCTGGATACCCATGTTGGCTCCCACATGCTCCTCGATGATCTCATCGGATGAACCACGATGTCGAGGATTCAATCAATCCCGTATACAATTCCCTTTGTCAATCGGTACGTTACTTGCCCGAGACTCGATCGCCGGTATCCCAATACCTCGTTCAATCTCGTTACCGGCAAGTCACTTTACTCGTACCGTAATGCATGATCCCGTGATCAACCACTTGGTCACATTGAGCTCATTATGATGATGCATTACCGAGTGGGCCCAGAGATACCTCTCCATCATACGGAGTGACAAATCCCAGTCTCGATTTGTGCCAACCCAACAGACACTTTCGGAGATACCTATAGTGTACCTTTATAGTCACCCAGTTACGTTGTGACGTTTGGCACACCCAAAGCACTCCTACGGTATCCGGGAGTTGCACAATGTCATGGTCCAAGGAAATGATACTCGACATTCGGAAAAGCTATAGCAAACGAACTACACGATCTTTGAGCTATGCTTAGGATTGGGTCTTGTCCATCACATCATTCTCCTAATGATGTGATCCCGTTATCAATGACATCCAATGTCCATAGTCAGGAAACCATGACTATCTTTTGATCAACGAGCTAGTCAACTAGAGGCTCACTAGGGACGTGTTGTGGTCTATGTATTCACACATGTATTACGATTTCCGGATAACACAATTATAGCATGAACAATAGACAATTATCATGAACAAAGAAATATAATAATAACCATTTTATTATTGCCTCTAGGGCATATTTCCAACAGGAAATTGCTTCTGTCCCCCTGTGTTCGGTTGACGAGGCTCCTGGTCATCGTCGTCGCTGGGCGACCCTTTCCCCTTGTGTTCGGCGTTGAGTTTGCCGGCCCGTTTAAAGACACAGCAATTTCAGTTGGTGTGATTGGCGGGTTTATCGGGGGTGCCATGAATCTAGCAAGGCCGATCTAGTATTTTGTCTAAACTAGATGGGCCATCTCTATTTGCCTTGAATGGCTTCTTCCGTTGACCGGGTTTGGAGCCACTGAATCCAGCGTTGACCGCTGTGTCTTGGGTTCCTTCGTTATTGTTTCGACGCTTGTGCTTGTTGCGTCGTGGCTTGCCATTGCCGTCCCTGGGTTCGGAGGTGCCAGGGTCACTGGTGCTATTGCTTCTATGAGCAAGCCAGCTATCCTCTCCCGCGCAAAAGCGGATCATAAGTGCGGTAAGGGCTGCCATGGACTTTAGCTTTTCTTGGCCAAGGTGTCGGGCGAGCCACTTATCTCAGACGCTATGTTTGAAGGCCGCGAGGGCTTCGGCTTCCGGACAATCCATAATCTGGTTCTTTTTGATTAAGAACCTGGTCCAGAGCTGTCGGGCTGATTCTTCGGGTTGCTGGATTATGTGATAAGATCATCAGCGTCTGGAGGACGAACATAGGTACCTTGGAAGTTGTCTCTGAATGCGTCATCCAAATCTTCCCAGCTACCAATAGATTTTTCTGGTAGGTTGTTTAGCCAGTGTCGTGCTGGCCCCTTGAGTTTTAGGGGGAGGTACTTGATGGCATGTAGATCATCACCGCGTGCCATGTGAATGTGGAGAAAAAAATCTTCAATCCATATTGTGGGATCTGTTGTGCCATCGTATGATTCGATGTTCACGGGTTTAAACCCTTCCGGGAACTGGTGATCCATTACCTCATCGGTGAGGCATAGGGGGTGCGCGACGCCTCTGTATCGGGCAACGTCACGACGCAGTTCGGATGAAGTCCGTATGCAGTTTTCGGCCCTGGTGAGGTTGCGTTTGTCATGCCAGGCCTGATGTCCGTCTTCTTGTGCTTGGGCACGCCCCCTTGATCTATAGATTGACCTGGTCTGACCGGCTCTATTGTCCAGGTCCTGACATGGGTCATAAGTGTATCCCCGAGCTGTTGTTTCTCTGCTTTTACGGCGAGGTGGTGCGGGCTAGTGCTCGGCTTGAGTTGCAGTTCTGTCCCGGCCACATGGTGGTCGGTCAGGTTCATCAGCCGTGTTACACGCGGGTGGTACAGGCTCCAGCACCTCATCATCGAATTGGGGTAGCAGCTTACGCTTCGGGTAACTCTTTATTGGGCGCTCAAGGCCATATTCTTCGGCTGCCAGGACATTAGTCCATTTGTCGTTGAGCAGATCTTGGTCAGCTTGAAGCTGCTTCTTCTTCTTCTTTAGGCTTCTTGCAGTGACTATTAGCCGGCACTTAAAGCACTCTTGTTTGAGGGGTTCCTCTGGCACAATAAAATCTTCATCGCCGAGGCTCACGTCGTCCTAGGAGAGTGGTAGATAGTTACTATCCTCCGAGTCTTCGTTCCCTGCTTGCTTGGCAGGGTCAACTTGCCCGTCCTCCCGATCATCCTGTTCGGATGTTGGTTCGATGGGGTCTTCTTGGTCTTCGGCGTTCTCCGGAGTATCATTATCTCCAGTGCGGGTGTTGCTGTCTTTTCCGCGACGCGGTTTAGAGCGGCGCCGCTGACGTCAACGCTTTGATGGTATCTCAGGAGGTTTGTCCTGGACTGGGTCCTTCCCATCATCGTTGTCGCCTTGTTTGGGTATGTCCACCATGTACACACCGTATGAGGAAGTGGCCGTCCCGCGTCCGGTGAACGGCGGGTTTTGGGCCTGCTCCTCTCCGTCATCGTCGTCTATACCGTCGATGTCTTCGGAGGCGTAGTCGAGCATGTCGGTTAGATCCTCGACAGTGGCAATGAAGTGGGTGGTGGGTGGAAAGTAAAATTCCCTATTTCCAGCCCCTAGTCCGGGCTGGGCATAATTCGGAAGCAGTTCCTCTGTGATGGCGAGGGATCGCATTAAGTCCAAAGCCTCATTTAAGTGCGAGGTTTAGACGGGGACAAAAGTTTCCTGGCCGAGCTCGCATGACATGGATTTCGAGGGTTCGGAGCTAGTGTCCGGAGAAGAGTCCGGCTTTGTGATGAATACCGGTGACGCTATTCTCTCCGGTTCTCCAGCGTTGAGCTCTATGGCCGCAGAGAGTCCGGCGGGCTCTAGACTCCCGTCTTCGTACCTGGTGACACTCTAGATCTAAGGCCAAAGCAGTGGTTGGGGCCGCGAACCCTTGGAAGATCAAGTCTCCTCGGATATCAGCGACATAGTTCAGATTTCCAAAACTGATCTGGTGCCCAGGGGCGTAGCTATCGATCTGCTCTAGGTGGCCAACCGAGTTGGCACACAGTGCGAAGCCGCCGAATACAAAGATCTGGCCGGGGAGAAAAATCTCCTTCACAGCAGCATTGTTGTAGATGATCGTTGGAGCCATCGAATCCTTTGTCGACGACACAGAGGAACTCTCAATGAAAGCACCAATGTCGGTGTCAAAACCGGCAGATCTCGGGTACGGGGTCCCGAACTGTGCGTCTAAGGATCGAAGGTAACAGGAGGCAGGGGACACGATGTTGACCCAGGTTCGGGCCCTCTTGATGGAGGTAAAACCCTACATCCTGCTTGATTGACTTTGATGAGTATAGGGGTTACAAGAGTTGATCTACCATGAGATCGTAATGGCTAAACCCTAGATTTCTAGCCTGCATGATTATGACTATTCTTGCCTCTACGGACTAAAACCCTCCAGTTTATATAGACACCGGAGGGGGCCTAGGGTTGTACAGAGTCGGTTTACAGAGAAATGAATCTTTATATCCGAACGCCAAGCATGCCATCCACGCAAAGGAGAGTCCCATCTGAACACGGGGGAAAGTCTTCTATCTTGTATTTTCGCAACCCATTAGTCCGGTCCATATTGCATAGCCCCGACGCCCGAGGACCCCCTCATCCAGGACTCCCTCACAGCCCGCTATATATTTGGGCTCAATATCAGCCCGATATGGTTTCGGCTTGTTAACGGCCCATTCAAGGGATGGGACAATTTTCAGGATGTACATCTTTTGGCCTTTTAGCGACCCATTTAAGTGTTGGGCCAATTTCCGGCCCGGTGTGTCTTTCAGCCTGTTGATGACCCATAAATGAGTTGGGCCATTTGCAGTCGGACCTGATTTTTGGCCTTTTAACGGCCCATGCTCTTCATGGTCCAATACCAGCCTGGTTTATCTTTTGGCCTGCTAAAGGCCCACAACACAGTTGGGCCATTTACAGTACGACCAGACTTTCGGCCTCTTAGCGGCCCAAGCTCTTCATGGTCCAGTACGAGCCCGCTATCTCTTTCGGCCTACTAAAGGCCCACAGTATAGTTGGGCCATATGTAGCCCGACCTTAGTATCGGCCTGTTAACGGCCCGTGAAATCAAATGGGCCCACCTGTTGCCCGCTTCGATGTTGGCTTGTTAACGACCCGGGAGGTAAGAGGGCCGGCCATTAACTTTCGGCCTGGTAACAGCCCATTAACTTAATGGGCCCACTAAAGTTCGTACATGTCTTTAGGCCCAATTAGATAATTTGATCCCATTACGGCGAGCAATTATACACAGGACCAAAACCGATCAAGCAAAGGTACGACATACAGGGAAAAACATTGCTCATCCAGCATATATTACAGGAAATTACACCCACTTGGCAATCAAAGATTGATGCCAGTGCAAATAAATGAACAGAACCTAGCAATCTACAATGTCACAATCTGCAACCTCAGCGCGGATGACGCCCATAAGCATGTGGGAAAGTTCTTACTGCTTTGCTACACTATCTCTAAAAACATTGATCAGTTGTCGTTGCGCACGAATGTGCACCTCTGATTCCTCCACCATTTCCATCATTGCTTCAGCCATTAATTGGTTCGCAAACATATATATTTTCCATTGCATTCGAGACAGAGGAAACTGAATAGATTTAGATGGCGATTTTGGCAGGCTTGTATTATTGATAGTGGAGAGTGTCTCGACCACTACATCATAACATAAATTGGGAGGGGAACCGAACAGATTAATCAAGAGTTATTGCCATATTCCCTGGCCTAGATTTATTGGAAAGAAACAATGGGGTTGCCTTGTTGTTTTCAGAGTTTGTATTCTTATCTTTAGCAGCCTGCACGAAATTAACACACTAGCATTGCTATCATTGGCTAGGTCAGATAATAGGAAAGCAACATTGACACAACGAACGTTTGGGCAACCAGACCACTCCAGCCTACACCAAATTAACACAATATGGCACAACTATCATCAGCCAGGTAAGGTAATACGTTAACAACATTAGCACAATGAATGAATGGACAACCAGAGCAACACTACAATTCAGTAATGTGCGTGATATGATATAGTACACTCATGCCACTCAGTATGCAAAACTACCAGGCGGTTTTGCTTACAAAAATCAACATTGTCGCCTTTAACATTTTGCTACAACTAATTTTAGATCAGATAAAGGTTGCATTCACGCTGATTAACAAAATACATGCTGATGTAAAAATATAGTTATATACAACAGGTACTTACATCAGCATTGGAGCACAGAGAATTCCCGCAAGATACTTTCCTAGAATACGATCCCAATGGAGGAAGTCTTCTATCATTTAACCTTATTTTCTAAAAGAGACATGGGTAAGAAACATGTAGCAAATATGATCAGAATGCTATAAAATTTCATGATGCGAGGATACGCACACGCTTCTTAGAATGGAGTTGACATATTTTTGCTGGACTGGAGTGGACTAGTTCTTTGGCCACTGGAATCTGCTTATTATCAATGGGAGTTGGGTTTCTTTGTGCTGGAGCAGTATCTATGAAAAATGGAGTTGGTTTATTATCTCCTGGTGTTTGGATCTTTTGCAAAGACCTAGTTTGTAACTCTTCAGATTCTAACATGGCCGTCTTCCCCTTGCATGCCTTATATAGAAGAATGGTGCTTCAATTATAAAACATGCTACATCAGAGATGGAATAGGTACTGAAGAATAGAAAGGCATGACATATTGACATGTACTCCCTCCATCCGGAAATAAATGGATGGGTCTAGGTGTATTTCAGTTCTAGATACATCCAGTTTTATCCATTTCTGCGACATGTAATCTGGACGGAGGGAGTATGATGTAAGAGTTATGGATACGACAGGACAACAGTGTAAAAAAACACTACTTGAATAAAACTGTATGCTAGCAGAATACATACAGAAAAACACTAAGCCAACATATGCGTGTATGATTGGGAAACTAAGATGGCATTGCAAGAGACCACTAGAAGAACACTACAGTGTAAAAAGAAGAACATGGTATGGTAGACAGATGAAGTACATACTGATGATTAACAATGCATAAGATATTCAGAAGCATGATGTCCAAACTAAGAAGATGGCATTGCGATAGAGTAGAATGACAGTACATGTTATCATGAATGGAATAGGTACTGAAAAACAGGAAGGCATGCCATATTTACATGCATGATCAGCAGGCTAAGCACAAGGCATTGCAACAGAGTAGATGCACTCCAGGACATTATATGCATGTTGTACCCATATCATGGGCCAAGTTAGAGCAAGGACCTCGTGGGGTGAATAGGATTCATCATCTTTCTGCAAGTCTTGTGAAGAACTGCCTTTACATGTTCCATCATATTGGGTATCATTGACGTCAAGTTTGTTGGCCGTTACATTGCTCCATGATGTTCTTGTGGATAAATCAGTGTGTGCAATTATATCTGACATGCATGGAAGACAACTAGTAGTTAGATTTATGTTATGAGTGCATGTAGGAGACGACATAAATAGTAGGACTGGGGTTAACTAGCAGTAACAGGTCTCAAAAACTAAAGGGAGAACACAGATGAAAGCTACAGAATATGTATCGTTTGTACTCGAGATTAACTAGATGGCACACAAAAGTATTAAAAACAACATAGGTAATACTAGAAGTGGTATAATACTATAATCACCAGTCTGTGGGATAACATTGGTTGATGGATGATAACTATGGAACAACGTTACCTAAGGAACAAGTCTCTTAGCTGAACTATGGAACAATGTTAACTCCTAAACAAGACCCGTAAGACATCAGCACGAATATACAGTGAAATGTGATAATCTATTTTCCATGCTTAGATGAATAACAAATCCATAAATGTTGCACACAAGTAAGATGAGGGTACAACGTATCTGGCTGCCATCCATAGGAGTGAGCATCATGTGCTGACTTGTCGATGGCCCTATAGTTGTTGTGGCTGTCCATGTCGGGCATGCGCATTCGATGCAGGGAACTATTGAGTGGGGACTATAGCTCCCTTCTGGTGTATGCTTCCCTTGTTGGAGCAGCTGCGGTGAGTCGGAAGACAGTGTGGCTGAAGATGCAGAAAACGCATAATGTTAAGAATGACACATCTCTCTGATCTGAAGAAATATCCTAAGAGATCAACAACAAGGTACGAGAGTGGTCACACGTCTGTTGACTGAAGACTAAATTGGGGTCACACAATTTTATTTAATTTTGGTACTGTCCGATCTACGTCGGATGGCTTGATGGCCGTCTTGTGCCTCTCGGCTTACACTGTTCGGAATCTTCCCCGAAGAGCCAGCGACCACCGGCAGAGCAGCCTGCCTCCGTCGTCCATGGCCCCGACCAAAACCCCGCTCCCCGCCCCACCGCACTGCTGTGGTTGTGCCACCCCGGGCCAATCCACAAAGACTCGCCGTCATCCAGATCCGGCGGCGACAGTACCATCAACCCACACAACTCTAAGATAGCCATCTAAGCGCTGCTTGTGCGGTGAACTTGTGCCCCCGCACCCTTACATTAGACACCAGCCAACCGGCAGCCTAGGAGCTCCGCTGCCTCGAGGGGTGTTTCTTCCCATTGGGAATCGATTGGCCCAAAATAAAAATTCAGACAACTGACGCCTAAATAAAGTGATTTGAGATGAGGATGCAGCCTATCTGGCGGCCCGGTGAAGTAGGAAGCTCCAGTTGCCGAGTCGGTGAGGGCGGCGCGGTTGCGGTGGCTACCGGCGACAGGGAAGCAGAGATATCGCGGCGGTCGACGGCTACGGGGAAGCAGCATCGGGGCTCTGGACGGATCCAAAGTTGGAGCCGCTCCAGCGCCGTGAACAATGGCGGGGATGAATAGGCTCCGGTAGGGTTCACGCGGCCGTCATCGAGGCACCTCCGACAGCACGGAGTAAGAGGCACACGACCAATGCACAACGGCAAATGGATAGCGTCTCCGGCATTAGGGAGGAGGGCGGCTGTGAATTTGATGCGGTGGGGGCGCCATGGAGGAGGGGCTGAGGTTTCGTGGCTCGGGAGAAGGGAGCTTCCGGGGAGAAGGTGATTTGGCGCCCATGAGGTATGAATGGGGAATTGGGAGGTGGAACCATGTCTTACGGACGTATTTGTCTGAAATGTGTGTGTGTGTGGGGGGGGGGGGGTTACAGTTCTACCCCTGCCTTTAGGTTTCTCGTCTTGGGTCTGTGTACTGAGGGTCAAGGGTCATAGAGTAACTTTGCATCTCCCAAATAGTGGGCGCGAGCGATTTCGGACAAGGGGGGAGAGTTTTGAAATATAGTGGGCGCGAACGATTTCGGGTGAGGCGGGCGTGTTTTGAAATAGTGGGCGCGAGCTATTTCGGGCGAGGAGGCCGTGTTTTGAAATAGTCAATGCGAGTGATTTCGGGCGAGGAGAGGGTGTTTTGCCGACCATGGTTTATGAATTATTCGGCACATGTCATTTCGGCCGAGGAGAAGGCGTGTTTGGATGAAGTCACGAACCTACCCTCGATGTACAACGGACCAATTGATGCATGTCCCACATAGGCCGGTAATTTCGCGTCTCCCATTTATTTGCTCGGGCGAATTCCACCGAGAAGAGGGTGTTTAATGGTTCATTCAAATTTTGGGAGAACGAGCATCCACGTGTACCTTACCAAGTCGATTCGAATCAAATTTTGAAATATTAGCTTGCCACTTCTTTTTTAAATGGAGAGATGATGCTCGGGAGTATTGTGTTTTTACATGCTTATTGCTAACGATTTACTATATGACAAATAGTTGACCCACTCAAAATAGGGAATCAAACCCAAAATGAAATATCTCGATTTAATGAAATAGCTCATTCACCAAGTCAAAATAGTGAACTAAATCCAAAATTGAACACCTCAATCGAGCAGCATGTTGTATAGTATTATAGTACACCATGAACATGTTGAAAGTCAAATTAATGAACTTGTTTGATATACGCATATCTCTGTTCATGTGTGGATTGCAGACAACATGTTCTCCAATTTAAATATTTGAATGCAAGTTTATATCGAAACATGGTTTATATCAGTCTTTGATGCATAAATCACGACCCCCCCTCTCCCGGGCTCCTGCTCTCTCTCTCTCTCGCTGACAATTTTCAATTATGTCGCACGCATCCAACACACAAACCTTGTTGGTCCCTCTCCCTCTCTCTCTGAGGGAGTCCTGGATTAGGGGGTCTCTGCACAGCCGGACTATATCCTTTGGCCGGACTGTTGGACTATGAAGATACAAGATTGAAGACTTCGTCCCGTGTCCGGATGGGACTCTCCTTGGCATGGAAGGCAAGCTAGGCAATACGGATATGTAGATATCCTCCCTTGTAACTGACTCTGTGTAACCCTAGCCCCCTCCGGTGTCTATATAAACCGGAGGGTTTAGTCCGTAGGACAATATACAATCATACCATAGGCTAGCTTCTAGGGTTTAGCCTCTACGATCTCGTGGTAGATCAACTCTTGTAATACTCATATCATCAAGAACAATCAAGCAGGACGTAGGGTATTACCTCCTTCAAGAGGGCCCGAACCTGGGTAAACATCGTGTCCCTTGTCTCCTGTTACCATCCGCCTTAGACGCACAGTTCGGGACCCCCTACCCGAGATCCGCCGGTTTTGACACCGACATTGGTGCTTTCATTGAGAGTTCCACTGTGTCGTCACCATAAGGCTCGATGGCTCCTTCAATCATCGGTAACGATGCGGTCCAGGGTGAGGTTTTCTTCCCCGGACAGATCTTCGTATTCGGTGGCTTCGCACTGCGGGCCAATTCGCTTGGCCATCTGGAGCAGATCGAGGGCTACGCCCTTGGCCATCAGGTCAGGTTCGGATACTTAAACTACACTGCCGACATCCACGGAGACTTGATCTTCGAAGGATTCGAGCCCATGTCAGGTGCGCCACAGTCACGACGAGCATGACGTAACTCTGCCGTCGGACAATATTTGGGAGATCGCATCTGCCACTACTCCGGCCGTTAATCCGGAGAAAATTGCGCCATCCGAGAGCGGAGGGATAGACCCCTCCATGGAGGCCGCACTCTCAGTGGCGATAGAGCCGGATACTGACTTCACCCCGTACGAGAGCCATGTCGCCAAACCACTGGATTCACCTTCGGCCACGGACTCCGAGCTGCTAACATCCGTGCCCGTCGAATCCGACTGGGCGCCAATCATGGAGTTCACCTCCGCGGATATCTTTCAGCACTCACCCTTCGGCGATGTGCTAAATTTATTAAGGTCTCTCTCCCTTTCAGGAGAACCTTGGCCGAACTATGTCCGGCTAGAATGGGATGCGGACGACGAAGAAAATCGCTGCCCACCCACCACTCACTTAGTAGCCACTGTCGACGATTTAACCGACATGCTCGACTTCGACTCCGAAGACATCGACGGTATGGACGACGATGCAGGACCATCTTGGCATTGGCTGAATAGCTTGCCAGCAGACTCCGTCGGCAGTTGGGAGGATCTGGAAGACGCATTCCTTGACAACTTCCAAGGCACTTATGTGCGACCACCGGATGTTGATGACTTGAGCCATATAACTCAGCAGCCAGGGGAATCGGCTAGACAATTCTGGACTCAGTTCCTGACTAAGAAAAACCAAATTGTCGACTGTCTGGACGCGGAGGCCCTCGCGGCATTCAAGCACAACATCCGTGACGAGTGGCTTGCCCGCCACCTTGGCCAGGAGAAGTCGAAGTCTATGGCAGCCCTCACGACACTCATGACCCGCTTTTGTGCGGGCGAGGATAGCTGGCTGGCTCACAGCAATAACACATCGAGGAATCCGGGCACTTCGGATACCAAAGATGCCAACGGCAGACAACGTCGTAACAGACCAAAGCGCCGCAATAACGGCGATAACACCGAGGATACGGCAGTCAATGCCGGATTCAGAGGCTCTAGATCTGGTCAGCGGAAAAAGCCATTTAAAAGAAGTACTCCGGCTCCGTCCAGTTTGGATCGCATACTGGATCACTCGTGTCAAATCCACGGCACCCCCGACAAGCCAGCCAATCACACTAACAGAGAATGTTGGGTGTTCAAGCAGGCCGGCAAGTTAAATGCAGAAAACAAGGACAAGGGGTTGCATAGTGATGACGAGGAGGAGCCCCGGCCGCCGAACACGGGAGGACAGAAGGGGTTCCCCCCACAAGTGAAGACGGCGAACAAGATATACGCAACCCACATTCCCAAGAGGGAGCGGAAGCGTGCACTAAGGGACGTCTATGCGATGGAGCCCGTCGCCCCAAAGTTCAACCCATGGTTTGCTTGCCCGATCACCTTTGATCGCAGGGATCACCCCACTAGTACCCGTCATGGTGGATCCGCCACACTGGTCCTAGACCCCATCATCGACGGATTTCATCTCACTCGAGTCCTTATGGACAGCGGCAGCAGCCTGAACCTGCTCTATCAGGATACAGTGCGAAAAATGGGTATTGATCCCTTGAGGATCAAACCCACCAAAACCACCTTTAAGGGCATCATCCCATGTGCAGAGGCCCATTGCACGGGCTCAAT
Source organism: Triticum urartu (assembly GCF_003073215.2). NCBI lineage: Eukaryota > Viridiplantae > Streptophyta > Magnoliopsida > Poales > Poaceae > Triticum > Triticum urartu. The sequence continues at coordinate 450,728,353 of NC_053027.1, forward strand.
CACACTGGAAGTGGTCTTCGGATCACCGGACAACTTCTGAAGCGAGGAGTTAATCTTCGACATCGTCCCATTTCGTAGTGGCTATCATGCACTGCTCGGACGAACTGCATTTGCATAATTCAATGTAGTACCGCATTACGCATACCTCAAGCTCAAGATGACAGGACCTCAGGGGGTCATAACAGTGAATGGAAATACAGAACGCTCGCTCCGCATGGAAGAGCACACTGCGGCCCTCGCAGCAGAAGCACAAAGAAGCCTTTCAAGGCAAACCGCTAATTCGACGATACAGCCCCCGAACACCTTCAAGTGTGTCCGGAGTAAACTGCAACAGGATCGCCTGGCACGTTCAGAGCTCGCCTAGCAATTCAGCCCCCATCCCAGTCCTAGTCAAGCGACGAAATCCGTGCCGTGCGTACATAATTACGCACTAAAAATACCATGGACATAGGCGGGGGCACGATCAGGGCACGTCCCGCAATGCGGCTTAACCGCCCTAGGTGTTGTATATCTTTATCATTTCTTTTCTCTTTCAGGGCCTAACTCTCTGGAAGCCCTTTCCGGCAGTATGATTGCCGAACACATTACGGGGAGGAACAACCAAGGCGGCAAGAAGCTAAGATGTACACGGGAACCCCTAGGTGGTCTCTAATAATAATACCCGCTTTCTACTATCCATACGCAGCTTGCCCTTGGATAGGACATTTCAAAATAGTCCTACTTTCTGATTACTGAACTATCTGTACCAGTACGTTTCGGCGTATTATTTAAATAACAATGCATAGCATTAGTCTATTATTGCATTATTCATTCCTTTTTTCCTTTATATCCATTTACGGCAATCCGCACCCGTAAATTCGGGTACGGTCAGTATGCCAGGGGCTTTCGTTTACCCCATAATACGGCGCGAGAAGTCCGAACACTTTCGACAGTGCGGCACCCCGAACTTATAGCATCATATGCATCATCTCCGAATCATGTCTTGGGTCAATAGTTGGGTTTGCCCGGCTCCCATGCTTTGGTACCTTACGTTACGCTATATCGGCTAAGGTAGCGGTGGGAGAACTACTGCGATTGTGTCCTGGTTCTTCCGGACGAGCACCTCAGTAGAGAAAGCCGAAAACTGACTGTCATGATAAGGCGTGAGACTGGTCGCTGTTTGTCGGTGTCAAAACCGGCGGATGTCAGGTAGGGGGTCCCGAACTGTGCATCTAGGCGAATGGTAACAGGAGACAAGGGACACGATGTTTTTACCCAGGTTCGGGCCCTCTCGATGGAGGTAAACCCCTACTCCTGCTTGATTAATATTGATGATATGGGTAGTACAAGAGTAGATGTACCACGAGATCAAGGAGGCTAAACCCTAGAAGCTAGCCTATGGTATGATTGTTGTTCGTCCTACGGACTAAAACTCTCCGGTTTATATAGACATCAGAGAGGGCTAGGGTTACACAGAGTCAGTTACAATGGTAGGAGATCTACATATCCGTATCGCCAAGCTTGCCTTCCACGCCAAGGAAAGTCCCTTCCGGACACGGGACGAAGTCTTCAATCTTGTATCTTCATAGTCCAGGAGTCCAGCCGAAGGTATAGTCCGGCTATCCGGACACCCCCTAATCCAGGACTCCCTCAGTAGCCCCTGAACCAGGCTTCAATGACGACGAGTCCGGCGCGCAGATTGTCTTCAACATTGCAAGGCGGGTTCCTCCTCCAAGTACTTCATAGAAGATTTTGAACACAAAGGTAGTGTCCCTCTCTGCAAAATAAGTTTCCACATATTGCCACAGAGAGAATAATATTTACACAAATCTAATCTGCTGACGTATTTCGTAGCGTGACATCACACCACGACCAAGTCTTTATTCGAATCGTTTTACTGTCCCACCTCAGCGCGTTTAGCGAGGCGGTTTCCTTGGCACGTCTTGTCAAAGCAGAGATCATGTCCCCTTATTCCGGGATTCTCATTAATACGGGCATGGGTAACCCAACCGCGCCATTGATTACGGCGCTTGGGAGATAAGCGAATTTTACCAGGCTGGTGGGGACGCATAGTCGCGTCCGCCCATATAAAGGGATAAGGATCCACCTTTTCATCCACGCCTTCTTCCTCCTTTGCCTATCCATTTCCGCGCACTCGAGCTCCAGCGCCCAAGTCCGCACACCCCACCTCAACCTTCTCCAGCCATGTCCGGAGTGGGAGGCAAGTGGATGGTCTCCTCCGTCACGGAGGGACACATCAAAAACCGAGGAAGGCAGGATACTTGTTTAACGACATTGCGCACCGGCTTCCCGAAGAGGGGCAGCTCATCCCCACCCCTAGGCCCCATGAGAGGGTGGTGTTCCTCCCCCATTTCCTCCGCGGACTGGGCTTCCCTCTCCACCCATTTGTCCGGGGGCTCATGTTCTACTATGGCCTGGATTTCCATGATCTGGCCCCGAACTTTGTCCTCAACATCTCGGCGTTTATCGTCGTGTGTGAGGCTTTCCTCTGCATCCGTCCCCATTTAGGCCTATGGCTCAAGACTTTCAATGTCAAGCCAAAGTGGTGCGCGGCAACCAGGCGGAATGCAGAGGCGCCATGGTGGGCAATATGCCCAACGTCCTATGGCTTGAGGGCTCCTTCATGGAGACCCTAAAGGGGTGGCAATCGGGGTGGTTTTACATCACCGAGCCGCGCGACCCTGAATGGGTCGCAGCCCCCGAGTTCCGATCCGGACCCCTATGCGGCTCACCTCCTGGAAAGAGACGGGCCTGTCGTGGGGTAAAAAAGGAGAGCTGACCGGACTCCAAACATGCGTCCAAACCCTGGTGGACAATAAGCTCAAACTTGTCAACGTAGTCCAGGTTATGCTCATCCGCCGGATCCTCCCGTGTCAACAACGGGCTTTCAACCTATGGGAGTTCGACCCGGCACAGCACCAAACTCTGAGCAGGCTCTTCGACACGACGTACGAAGATGCCTGGAAGGTGCTTTTCAAGGGCGCCGAGGCCCCCGCATCCGCTACCGAGGATCGTGGATTCAGCACGCAGCGTCATGCTAGTGCGGTAAGCTGTTTTTACCTTTTACAGGGTATTAGTTTTTCATAGTTTGACTCCATGCGGGATCTAAGCTCCCTTACCTTTGACAGGATTGGCAGGAGACGTCCGGACAGATCAACTGTCCGGCCCCTTTGCCCGAAGGCCCAGCGGACGCTCGCTTGGCGAAGCTGCTGGTTCCGGCACCCTATGTGGTGCCGGAGAAGAAGGCCAAGAAGAAGGCCACGGGGAATTGACAGAGTGCCCGGCGGCTGGAGGTGTCGGATTCATCATCCGACGACTCCACGACGCACTCCTCCCGTGAAGACGAGGAGGAGGAAAAAGAGACCTCTCCCCCTCCAGCGGGGGGAGGGAAGAAAAGGAAGGCCGCCCCAACTGGGGAGGCCGAAGGGTCCAAGAAGGGGAAGACCCCTCCTCCATACTACTCCACCAACGCCGACGATGGCGAAGAGGAGTGGCCGCACATGGCCAAGCCCCTGGCGAGATCATAAGTATTCAGACACCAGAGCAATTCATAGTGTTCCTTTCTTGCACAGCTCCTCCTTACGTCGAATATGACTATGCAGTTCGCCCAAGGCCGGGCTCGACGAGTCGTCGAGCGGCTCCCTTGATCCGTTGGACGTGAATTCACTTCCGCCCGCTACCTCCCCCCACCCTACGAACGACGCCGAGGTGCTGTCCCAACAGCTTCCAAGCCAGGAGGAGGTGGTCCTGGAGGCGCCGCAAGGCGACCTCCCGGACTCCAGGCGCAAAGGGGTTAGAACCCCCAAGGGCTCCAAGTCCGGCCTTGAGCCGGACACCGCGCCGGAACCTTCAATGGTTCTGGACTCCGGTAGGCAGCCTCCTTCCAAGAGGAGCAAGCCTACCGAGCCGGTGACCTCCGTCCAACCGGAGGCACTGGACAATTTGCTGGACGTGCTTAATGGCGCCTCCATCGATGAGGAGCACCGCATTATTATGAGTGCGGTGATCCAGAAGGTTCAGTCCGCCAAGAGCGGACTGACTGAAGCTTGTGCCAGCCTTCTAATAGGCTTTGAGGTAAGTAAAGAATATGTAAAAATATTACCGCATAGACAGTAGCCCCTGATGCTCTGTTCGGCGTTTGGCAAGAAAAGCCGAATAGAGGATCTAATAACATTCGCAGGAGTCTAACATAATCAAGTCAATATGCGTATGCAGGCTTCGCTGCTGGCCTCTGCCGCACTGACTATGGAGGTGGATACGCTGAAGCAAAACCTCGCGCGGTCCAAGAACGAGCTCGGCCATGCCAAGAGGCAACTCCAGGAGAAGGAAGGTAAGCAATACCTTGTGCAAGTATATAGAGAAGATGTGGTTGCAAAAAATGACAGGATCAACGTGCTATTATAGGGGCCATGACCGAGGTGGCAACCCTTAAGAAAGCGCTGTCCGAGGCCGAAAACAGAGCGGCTGCGGAGCGCACAGAGAGAGGGAAGCAGGAGGCGCGGGTGGAGGAGATGCAGAAAGAGCTCCAGGCTCTCGTGAAAAAACACGAGAGTTTGGAGCTTGACTCAAAGACGCAAGCGTCCGACGGCAGCCCTCGAAAGCGCGAAGTCTGCCAAGGCCGAAGCCCAGAAAGCCCTCCAAGAAATTGAAGCGATGAAGAAGATAGCGGCAGGTAAGGCATTCATTATGCAAAGCAAGCACGTGAAAGTGAATTACTTGTTACTTACCCGAGTCCGGAGCTCTCCAGGAGCATTCGCAGATTTGCCCCGCAGTGCGTCTGATGCCGCCGCCTACTACCGATCCGAGGAGGGGAGCTCGACGGAGAAGGTGTTCTGGTCTCAGTATGCCGAGGCCGGACACCTGGTGCCTTTGAGCGACCAGCTGATGCAAATGGTCGAGCTCCACAAGGTGGCCGAACAGGCCATAAAGGGCCTCATAGTTCGGCTTTGGCCTGGAGAGGCTCTGCCTGGTAGCTACTTCGGGCTGGTGAGGCGGCTGGTGGATGCCTGTCCATGGCTTGAAGTAATCAAGTGCTCCGTCTGCATCGAAGGTGCCCGTAGGGCGCTTGCCCGTGCTAAAGTGCACTGGGGCAAGATGGATGCAGAGAAGCTGGTGAAGGACGGGCCGCCGCCGGGCAAGGAGCACCGCGTCCTGGAAGCATATTATGAGGGCGTCCTGAACGGTGCCCACCTTATAGCGGATGAATGCTCCAAAGATGTAATTTTTGAGTAAACTCGCATTTGTGATCCTGTACGCTGAAAACTTGTTCATATGCGCTAAGCAACGCTTTTGAATTTAAAATTTACCTTCTGTGCGGCCGTTTATCAAATTTGAGAGATGGCGAGTCGTCGGCTTCTGCCCCCCATGCCACGAGTGCTGGGGTGTTCGGGATAAACATGAGCGCTCTTTTCCCATTCTTGGTTCCTTCGAGGGAGGCGCTCAACACAACGAACAAGGCAATCAGACTATAATGCTTGAACACTCTCACTTAGCCATAGAATTCTATAATTTTAAATTTCGGCGAAGCCCCTAGTGTTCGGAAGACCGAGTTCGGGGCGCTATCCACGCCTAGGCCGGACAAAGCCGACTCCTCGCTCTAAGCGGCATAAGTCTTTAGGGACTCGAAAACCTCTCGAACAGCGACCAGCTCTCGCCTCATCATGACGGTCAGTTTTAGCTTTCTCTATTGAGGTGCTTAGCCCAGCTCAACTGGGGCACAATCGCAGTAGTTCTCCTAGTGCTACCTTAGCCGATATAACGGAACGTAAGGTACCAAAACATAGGAGCCGGGCAAACCCAACTATTGACCCAAGACATGATTCGGAGCCGATGCATATAATGTTATAAGTTCGGGGTGCCGCACTTGTGAAAGTGTTCGGACTTCTCACACCATATTGTGGGGTACTTAAGCCCCTGGCGTGTTGGCCGTACCAAAGTGTACGGGTGCAACATGTCATTAATGAACATATATTCATAAAAAAGAGTAATGCAATAATAGACGGAAGCTATGCATTGTTTATTTAAAAAAGCTGCGATCAAAGCAGAACGATACAAATAGTGCAATAAGCAAAAGATGGGACTATTTAACATGTCCTTTCCAGGGGCGAGCTGCGGAATGGTATGTGAAACAGGTATACTGCTCGTTATAGAGACCACCTTAGAGTTCCATAGTGCGGCGTAGCTTTCTGCTTCCCTGGTTGTATCGTTTGTGCGGCAATTGTACTGCCGGACAAGCCTTCTGAAGAATGGAGTCCTGAAAATAAGAGAAAAATAAGAAATCGGCAGCCCCTTGTGCGGTTTAAGCCGCGTTTCGGGCGTGCCGTGATGGTGCCCCTCCCCCTGTGCCCATGGTATTTCCAGAGCGTAGTTATGTACACGCAACACTGGTTTCGCAAGTTCGCGAGGGCTGGGGTTGGGGCCGCATTGCTACGCTTACTCGGAATGTGCCAGGCGGTCTTGTTGTAGGTTACTCCGGGCGCGCTTGACGGTGTCCAGACGTTTAATGGACGGACTGGAGAATTGCCTTGAGAGGTTGTTTTGTACTTCCGCTGCGATAGCCGCCGTATGCTGCTCCGTTTGGAGAGAGCGTTCGGTGTTTCCATCGACCGTGATGACTCCTCGAGGGCCTGGCATTTAGAGCTTGAGGTATGCGTAGTGCGGCACCGCATTGAACTTGGCAAATGCGGTTCGCCCGAGCAGTGCGTGATAGTCACTGCAGAACGGGACTATGTCGAAGATTAACTCCTCGCTTCGGAAATTATCCGAAGATCCGAAGACCACTTCAAGTGTAACTGAGCCTGTACAGTTGGCCTCTACACCTGGTATGACGCCTTTAAAGGTCGTTTTAGTGGGTTTAATCCTCGAGGGATCGCTGCCCATTTTCCACACTGTATCTTGGTAAAGCAGGTTCAGGCTGCTGCCGCCGTCCATAAGGACTCTAGTGAGGTGGAATCCATCAATACTTGGGTCTAGAACCAATGCGGCGAATCCGCCATGACGGATGCTAGTGGGGTGGTCCCTTCGATCAAAAGTGATCGGCAGGAAGACCATGGGTTGAACTTTGGGGCGACTGGCTCCATCGCCTATACGTCCCTTAGCGCACGCTTCCGCTCCCTCTTGGGGACGTGGGTTGCGTATATCATGTTCACCGTCCGCACTTGTGGGGGAAAACCTTTCTGTCCACTGTTTTTCGGCGGCCGGGGCTCCTCCTCGTCATCGCTATGCAGCCCCTTGTGTCTGCTTTTGGCATTTAACTTGCCTGCCTACTTGAACACCCAACAATCCTTGTTGGTGTGATTGGCTGGTTTTTCGGGGGTGCCATGTATCTGGCATGATCGGTCGAGTATTCGGTCCAAACTGGACGGGGCCGGAGTATTTCTTTTGAATGGCTTTTTCCGCTGACCGGGTTTAGAGCCTCTGAATCCGGCATTAACTGTCGTATCCTCAGCATTGTCGCCGTTAATGCGGTGCTTTTGCTTGTTGCGACGCGACCTGCCACTACTGTCCTTGGTATTCGAATTACCAGGGCTCTTGGTCATGTTATTGCTGCGAGCTAGCCAGCTGTCTTCTCCCGCGCAAAAGCGGGTCATAAGTGTCGTGAGGGCTGCCATAGATTTCGGCTTTTCCTGTCTTAGGTGCCGTGCAAGCCACTCATCGCGGATGTTATGCTTGAAGGCTGCTAGGGCCTCTGCGTCCAGACAGTCGACGATTTGATTTTTCTTGGTTAGGAACCGTGTCCAGAATTGTCTGGCCGATTCCTCTGGCTGCTAAATTATGTGGCTAAGGTCATCGGCGTCTGGTGGTCACACATAAGTGCCCTAGAAATTGTCGAGGAATGCGGTTTCCAGGTCTTCCCAACAACCAATTGATTCTGATGGCAAGCTGTTAAGCCAATGACGAGCTGGTCCTTTAAGCTTGAGTGGGAGGTATTTGATGGCATGTAGGTCATCACCGCAGGCCATGTGGATATGAAGGAGATAGTCCTCGATCCATACCGCAGGATCTGTTGTACCATCGTATGATTCGATGTTCACGGGTTTGAAACCCTCGGGGATTTGATGATCCATTACTTCATCTGTGAAGCATAGTGGGTGTGCGGTGCCTCTGTATTGGGCTATATCACGACGCAGCTCAAACGAGCTTTGTCTACTGTGTTCGGCCCGGCCGGATTGACTGTATCCAAAGTGACGATTACCGTCTCGTGCCGTGGGGCGCCCACGCGATCCGTAGATCAATCTTGTTTGCCTTGCCTTGTCCTCCAATATATCTTGCAGGTCTGGCGCATTTTCCCGTGCCTTGGTATTTTTTGAGCGGCGCCGGGGTCCGGCTTGAGTGGAGGGCCGAGAGGCCTCTCTGTCGCAGCCACGGGGTGGCCGGTCGGCCGCATCATGCGCTGGTGATGTAGGTTTAGGTGCTTCTTCCTCTAATCAGGGTAGCAACCTGCGCTTTGGGTAGCTCTTGGAGGGGCGTTCGAGTTCATACTCTTCGGCCGCAAGGACTTCAGTCCATCTGTCGGCTAGCAAATCTTGATCAGCTCTAAGTTGTTGCTGTTTTTTCTTGAGGCTGCTCACCGTGGCCATAAGCCTGCGTTTGAAATGCTCTTGTTCGACGGGATCCTCCGGCATGACAAATTTGTCGTCGTCGAGGCTTGCCTCGTCTTCGGAGGGAGGCGTATAATTATCATCCTCGACCTCTCTGTCTGTCGCTCTCTCATGAGGGCTGGCTTCTCCATCCTCCTGTGCTGAATCTTGCTGGAGGTGGTTTTCTTCGTCACTGTCCGGGGTGTTATTATCTCCCGTGCTGGAATCACCGTTTTTGCTTTGGCGGGATTTAGAGCGGTGCCGCTGACGCCGGCGCTTAGGCTGCTTCCTGGAGGGGTCATCCTCCGCTGTTCCATCGCCATTGCCTTCTTTTGGGGTGTCCACCATGTATATATCATACGACGAGGTGGCTTTCCAGTGCCCTATAGGCGCTGGTTCTTGATCGTCTCCTGCATCGGCGTCCATACCGTCGATGTCTTCAGAGTCGAAGTCGAGCATGTCGGTTAAATCATCGACAGTGGCTACGAAGTGGGTGGTGGGTGGGCTTTGAATTTCTTCATCATCCGCATCCCAACCTTGCTGACCATAGTCCGGCCAGGGCTCTCCTGATAAAGAGAGAGACTTTAGTGAATTCAGAATATCGCCGAAGGGCGAGTGCTGAAAGATGTCCGCGGTGGTGAACTCCATGATCGGCGCCCAATCGGGTTCGATCGGTAGGGGCGCGGAGGGCTCGGAGTCTGGAGAGGAGTCTGGCTCCTTGGAGTCACGGGCTTCGCAGAGAATAGGGCTGGTGTTCGGCTCGATCGCCATAGAGATTGCAGCCCCCGAGGCGGTGTCCAACCACCCATCCTCGATTGGCGCAGTTGGCTCCGAATTAAGGGTCGGAGCTGATGCAGGTGCGGCCTCCAGGGCACTGTTCGGCGGCAGAGCTAGATCATGCCCATCGTGATAGTGCGGCGCGCTCGGCTGCGGCTCGAATCCGTCGAAGATCAAGTCTCCGCGGAGGTCGGCCGTGTAGCTCAAACTTCCAAATCTGACCTGATGGCCAGGGGCGTAGCTTTCGATCTGCTCCAGATGACCAAGCGAATTGGCCCGTAGTGCAAAGCCACCGAATACGAAGATCTGTCCGGGGAGAAAGGTCTCACCCTGGATCGCATCGCTGTTGATGATCGGAGAAGCCATCAGGCCTAAAAGTGACGACATAGAGGAACTCTCAATGAAAGCACCAATGTCGGTGTCAAAACCGGCGGATCTCGGGTAGGGGGTCCCGAACTGTGCGTCTAGGCGGATGGTAACAGGAGACAAGGGACACGATGTTTTTACCCAGGTTCGGGCCCTCTCGATGGAGGTAAAACCCTACTCTTGCTTGATTAATATTGATGATATGGGTAGTACAAGAGTAGATCTACCACGAGATCAAGGATGCTAAACCCTAGAAGCTAGCCTATGGTATGATTGTTGTTCGTCCTACGAACTAAAACTCTCCGGTTTATATAGACACCAGAGAGGGCTAGGGTTACACAGAGTCGGTTACAATGGTAGGAGATCTACATATCCGTATCGCCAAGCTTGCCTTCCACGCCAAGGAAAGTCCCTTCCGGACACGGGACGAAGTCTTCAATCTTGTATCTTCATAGTCCAGGAGTCCGGCTGAAGGTATAGTCCGGCTATCCGGACACCCCCTAATCCAGGACTCCCTCACTGTTCGAGAGGTCTCAAGTCCTTAAAGACTTTTTCCGCTTCGGGCGAGGAGTCGGCCTTGTCCGGCTTAGGCGTGTATAGCGCCCCAAATTCGGCCTTCCGAATACCAGGGGCTGCACCAAAATTTAAAATTGTAGACTTCTATGGCTAAGTGAGAGTGATAAAGCATTATAGTCTGATTGCCTGGTTCGTTGCGCTGAACACCTCCCTTGAAGGACCCAAAATTGGGGTAAAGAGTGCTCAGGTTTATCCCGAACACCACAGTACTAGTTACAAGGGGGCAGAAGCCGATGACTGGCCAACTCTCAGATTTTATAAACGGACGCACAGAAGGTAATATTTTAAATTAAAAAAGCGTAGCATGGCGCAAATGAACTCGTTTCATATTACAGGATCACATGAGCATGTTCATTCAAAAATTACATCCTTGGCACACTCATCCGCCACAAGGCGGGAACCCTTCAGGACACTCTCATAATACATTTCGGGGCAGCGATTCTCCTTGCCCTCCGGCGGCTCTCCTTCACTAGCTTCACGGCATCCAGCTTCGCCCAGTGCACCTTCGCCCGGGAAAAAGCCCTGCGCGCACCCTCGATGCAGACAAACCGCTTTATAACTTCAAGCCGTGGGCAGGCATCCACCAGCCGCCTCACCAGACCGAAGTAGCTACCGGGCAGGGGCTCGCCAGGCCACATCCGGACAATAAGGCCCCTCATGGCCTGTTCAGCCGCCTTGTGAAGCTCGACCAATTGCTTCAGCTGGCCGCTCAAGGGCATGGGGTGCTCGGTCCCAGTATACTGAGACCAGAACAACTTTTCCGTCGAGCTCCCCTCCCGATCTCGGTAAAACTCCACGGCATCCAGTACACTGCGGGGAAGATCTGCGAACGCCCCTAGAGAGCTCCGAATTCGGGTAAGTAAAAGGAAAGTTTCCTCCACATGCTTTCTTTGCATAATGAATGCCTTACCCGCTGCTATCTTCTTCACCGCATCAATCTCCTGGAGGGCCTTGTGGGCTTCGGCCTTGGCGCCCCGGACGCTTTCAAGCGCCTGCGCGAGCTCGGACTCTCGCGTCTTAGAGTCAAGCTCCAAGGACTCGTGCTTTTTGGCGAGAGCCTCGAGCTCTTGCTGCACCTCGCCTACTCGGGCTTCTTGCTTCTCCCGCTCAATGCGCTCCTTGGCCGCTTTGTCTTCGGCCTCGGACAGCGCCTTCCTCAGGGTTGCCACTTCGGTCGCGGCCCCTGGCAAATCCATGATGATCCTATTACTTTACAACCGAACTTCTTTTATTTTATATAGACAAGGTATTGCTTACCTTTGCTCTCCTTGAGCTGCCTCTTGGTAAGGCCAAGCTCGTTCTCAGACCGCTCCAGGTCCTGCTTCAGCGCAGAGATCTCCGCAGTACGTGCGGCTGCGGCCAGCAGTGAAGCCTGCACTTACACATAGATATATTCTGATTAGACTCCTGAGTCATCATTTGATCCTCTATTCGGCCTTTCTACTCGAACACCGAACAGAGCATCAAGGGCTACTATCTATGCGGTAATATTTTCTTATATTTTGATTGCTTACGTCAAAACCTGTTAGGAGGCTGGTGCAAGCTTCAGTCAGTCTGTTTTTGGCGGACTGAACTTTCTCGATCGCCGCACTCATGATAGTACGGTGCTCTTCGTCAATGGAAGCACCGCGAAGCGCTTCCAGTAAGTTGTCTGGTGCCTTTGGGTAGACAGAGGACACTGGCACGGGCAGCTTGCCCCCCTTAACAGGGGGTCGCCCTCCAGAGTCCAGAACCACCGAAGATTCGGGTGCAGTGTTCGGATGGGGGCCGAACCTGGAGCCCATGGGAGTCCGGCTCCCTTTGCGCCCAGGGCCCGGAAGGTCGCCTCGAGGCGCCCCAAGGACTGCCTCCCCTTGGCCTGGTGCCTGTTGAGACAACACCTCTATGTTGTCCGCAGGGCAAGGGGTGGTGGCGGTCGGAAGAGAACCGATGTTCATATCCGACGAGTCCAACAAACCGCTCGACGAAGATACGTCGAGATGAGCTCGGGACGGACTGCCTAATCATGTTTGGCATGAGGAGAAGCAGTGCAGTAAAATATACTATGAATTACTATGGTGTCCGGATACTTACAACTTCGCCAGGGGCTTGACCCTGGGTAGCCACTCGTCGCTACTGTAGGCGGCCGTTGTGGAGCAGTCCGGAGGGAGGGTCCTGCCCTTCTTGGACCCTTCGGCCTCCCCGGTCCGGTGGGCCTTCCTTTTCTTGTCTCCCCCGGCTGGTGGGGGAGAACTTTCCTCTTCCTCCTCCTCGTTTTCATGGGAGGAGGGCGCGTCGGAGTTATCGGACGATGAGTCCGATACAACCTTACGCCGGAGACCCTTTCGGGTCCCCGCGGCCTTCTTCTTGGCCTTCTTCACCGGCACCTCGTAAGGTGCCGGAACCAGCATCTCTGTTAGGAGAGCATCTGCAGGATCTTCCAGCAGGGGGGTGGAGCAATCGATTTGCTCCGCTGTCTTCACCCAGACCTGTTAAAGGCATGGAAGGCTTAGATCCCACACATGATTAAACTGGGGCAAATGGATACCCTGTGAAATATAAAAACTTACGGGATTGGCGCGGCACTTTGCACTGAGTCCGCGGTCCTCGGTGAGGGAAGGAGGTACCTCGGCGCCCTTGAACAGCACCCTCCAGACGTCCTCGTGCGTCGTGCCATAGAGCTCTCGCAACGTCTGGTGCTTGGCCGGGTTGAACTCCCACAAGTTGAATACCCGTTGTTGACACGGGAGAATCCGGCGGAAGAGCATGACCCGGACCACGTTGACGAGCTTGATTTTATTGCTCATCATGTTCTTGATGCAGGTCTGGAGTCCGGTCAGCTCTACCGAGGAACCCCAGGACAGGCCCTTCTCTTTCCAGGAGGTAAGCCGTGTGGGGATTCCGGATCGGAATCAGGGGCCGGCACCCAGTTGGTGTCGCGCATCTCGGTGATGTAGAACCACCCCGATTGCCACCCCTTTATGGTCTCCACATAGGAGCCTTCGAGCCAGGTGACATTAGGCATCTTGCCCACCATGGCGCCTCCGCACTCCGCTTGCTGGCCGACCACCACCTTCGGTTTGACATTGAAGGTCCTCAGCCACAGCCCGAAATGGGGCTTGATGCGGAGGAAGGCCTCGCACACGACGATAAACGCCAAGATGTTGAGGATGAAATTGGGGGGCGAATCATGAAAATCCAGCCCGTAGTAGAACATGAGCCTGCGGACAAATGGGTGGAGAGGAAATCCCAGTCCGTGGACAAAGTGGGTAAGAAAAACTACCCTCTCATGGGGTTCAGGCGTTGGGATGATCTGCCCTGCATCTGGCAGCCGGTGCGCGATATCCGCGGCCAGATATCCGGCTTCCCGTAACTTTATGATGTTCTCCTCCGTGACGGAGGAGACCATCCACTTGCCTCCTGCTCTGGACATGCTTGGAGTGGTTTGAGAAGAAGAACGCGAGCTTGGGCGCTAGAGCTCGAGAGTGCGTGAGAATGGATAAGTGAGGAGGTAGAAGGCGTGGATAAAAGGGGGTAAATCCTTGTCCCTTTATAAGGCGAAAGAGGCGATGCGTCTCCCCACTTGCTTGGTAAAACCGCTTATTCCCCAGGCGCCGTAATTGATGGCGTGGTTGGGTTACCCACGTCTGTATTCATGAGAATCCCGTAATAAGGGGGACACGATCTCTGCTTTGACAAGACATGTCAAGAAAACCGCCCCATGTTATGTGCCGTGCTGGTTGAGAAAAATGGTTCGAATAATGACCGAGCCATGACATGACGTCGTGCTGTCAGACGCGTCGGCAGATTAGATTTGTGGGAATATTATTCTCTCTGCGGTAGTATGTGGAATTTGTTTTGCAGAACCGGACACTATTCTGGTGTTCAAAATCTTCTATGGAGTATTCGGAGGAGGAACCCGCCTTGCAATGCCGAAGACAATACTGCGCGCCGGACTCATCGTCATTGAAGCCTGGTTCAGGGGCTACTGAGGGAGTCCTGGATTAGGGGGTCTCCGGACAGCCGGACTATATTCTTTGGCCGGACTGTTGGACTATGAAGATACAAGATTGAAGACTTCGTCCCGTGTCCGGATGGGACTCTCCTTGGCGTGGAAGGCAAGCTAGGAAATACGGATATGTAGATCTCCTCCCTTATAACCGACTCTGTGTAACCCTAGCCCCCTCCGATGTCTATATAAACCGGAGGGTTTAGTCCGTAGGACAATATACAATCATACCATATGCTAGCTTCTAGGGTTTAGCCTCTACGATCTCGTGGTAGATCAACTCTTGTAATACTCATATCATCAAGAACAATCAAGCAGGACGTAGGGTATTGCCTCCTTCAAGAGGGCCCGAACCTGGGTAAACATCGTGTCCCTTGTCTCCTGTTACCATCCGCCTTAGACGCACAGTTCGGGACCCCCTACCCGAGATCCGCCGGTTTTGACACCGACACTCTCCATCTCTCTCTCTTTGTGTGTGTGTGTGGGGGGGGTCTTTCTAGTTCGCATGCATATATACTCCATCTATAGGTCTCTCCTGCACACTATGTATGATTCTCTAGTCCAAGCTAAATATCTTTGCTGCACTCATCGTACGCACACAAATTCCTTGGCTCGTTGCCCGTAACTCTCTCACGCACCACTCTATCGTCTCGGAGCTCTTCCCTCTCTCTCACTCAAACTCTCCATCTCCCTGGGTCACACATACACATGCATATCTCACTCGCACTCGATAGACCCATATAAAACTCTATCTCTCTCCCTCGTTCTCTCTCCATCTCACATGCACACACACACACAATCTCATGCCTAGCCAAGTATGATGGTCTCTCACTCAATTGTAGGCACACGCAGTCCCCCTATATGTATATGATTAGCCAATTCTTAGTCTCCATCACAAACATGTGCATGGTCTATCTCGATTTCTCTCAGGGCATCTTTCTATCACGCACGCACCTCGTCCCTCAATCTCCCACCCATATAGTCCCCTCAAGATCTCAAGGGGATCTCTCTATCACAAACACACCCTCTCTCCCTCCCCATGCGTCAATGTTCTCCATACATCCCCCTCTACCTTTGTTCCTTGTTGGCCAGACCTCTATTGGACATGTGCTATAGGGGTGTCTCTCTCCGTTGCAAACAATCACGCACTAGCTATCTTCGTGTATCTCCTCACCTCACTTTTCTATCTCGGAGATGCATGCGTGATATGTTTGCATAAGAAACAAACAAACACACCCTCTCTCTAATTTATCGTTTGTTGTCCCTTTCTCTTTCACACACATACTCTTTTTGCACACTCACTCATTCTCCTTCACACGCACTTGATCGCTCTTGACTTAGGCACTCTCTTCGGTCCATAGCATATAGATTTATTGAAATGTCAAACATCACAAAGTTTGACCATGTACGTGGAGAAAAACATTTACATCTAGAACGACAAACATATACCATTAGATTCATCATGAGATGTAGCCTCGTATGATGTATCTTTGGTATTGTAGATATAAATAACATTTGCGTAAACCTGGTCACAGTTTCCAAAGTTCGACTTCTAAAAATTTTATATGCACTGCATTATCGAGCGGATGGAATATCTCTTTCCCCCTCTCAGCTATCTGATGCACCACTCAGCCTTATCGGGGCTCCTCTATCTCTCTCAAACTTTATATCTCCCTGGTTCACACATACACATGTCTCGCTCGCGCTACATAGACCCATCTAACACTCCCCGCCCTTGTTCTCTCTCTATGTGACACGCACCCCCCTAAGTACCATAATCCCTCACTCCATCATAGGCGCACGCACTCCCCCCTAAGTATGATTATCTCTCACTAGACATCAGGAACACACGTATTGTCTCCTTCCATCCATACGTCTATCTCGATATCTCTCGGGGTATCTTCTATCGCGCACACACCTTGTCACTCGATCTCCCACCCACATGTAGTCCCATCACGATCTCCACGGGATCTCTCTATGAAAAACATACACTCTCTCCTCCCCATGTCTGCATTTTCTCCGTACGTCTCTCTCGACCTCTCTCCCTTATTTGTCAGACCCCTCTTGGCCACGTGCTAGGGGTATTTCTCTCTCGGTTGCAAACAACCACACACTATCTGTTGGGGAACGCAGTATTTCAAAAAAAATCCTACGATCACGCAAGATCTATCTAGGAGATGCATGGAAACGAGAGGGGAGAATGTGTCCACGTACCCTCATAGACCGAAAGCGGAAGCGTTGAGCAACGTTGTTGATGTAGTCGAACGTCTTCGCGATCCAACCGATCAAGTACCGAACGCACGACACCTCCGCGATCTGCACACGTTCAGCTCAGTGATGTCCCTCGAACTCTAGATCCAGTTGAGGCCGAGGGAGAGTTTCCTCAGCACAACGGCATGTTGACGGTGATGATGAAGTTACCAACGCAGGGCTTCGCCTAAGCACTACGAAAATATGACCGAGGTGTGTTTGTGTGGAGGGGGGCACCGCACACGGCTAAAACAATTGTCAACTTGTGTGTTCTAGGGTGACCCGCTTCCCCCATATATAAAGGAGCAAGGGGAGGCCGGCCGGCCCTCATAGGGCGCGCCCTAAGGGGGGCAATCCTACTCCAAGTAGGAGTTGGATCCCCCCTTTCCTAGTCCTACTAGGAGAAGAAGGAATGAGAGGGGAAAGAGAAGGAAGGAGGGGGCGCCGCCCCTCCCCCTAGTCCAATTCGGACTAGGCCCATGGGGGGGGGGCGCCGACAGCCCTTGGCTGCCCCTCTCTCTCCCCTAGGCCCAATAAGGCACATTACTTCTTTGGTGGTTCCGCTAACCCTTCCGGCACTCTGATATATATATCCGGTGACCCTCGGAACTATTCCGGTGTCCGAATATAGTCATCCAATATATCAATCTTTTATGTCTCAACCATTTCGAGACTCCTCGTCATGTCCGTGATGACATTCGAGACTTCGAACAACCTTTGGTACATCAAATCACATAAACTCATAATACCGATCGTCATCGAACGTTAAGCGTGCAGACCCTACGGGTTCGAGAACTATGTAGACATGACCGTGACTCATCTCTAATCAATAACCAACAGCGGAACCTAGATGCTCGTATTGGTTCCTACATATTCTACAAAGATCTTTATCTGTCAAACCGCATAACAACATACGTTGTTCCCTTTGTCATCGTTATGTTACTTGCCCGAGATTCGATCGTCGGTATCATCATACCTAGTTCAATCTCGTTACTGCCAAGTCTCTTTACTCGTTTCGTAATGCAACATCCCGCAACTAACTTATTAGTCACATTGCTTGCAAGGCTTATAGTGATGTGCATTACCGAGAGGGCCCAGAGATACCTCTCTGACAATCGGAGTGACAAATCCTAATCTCGATCTATGCCAACTCAACAAACACCATCAGAGACGCCTGTAGAGCATTTTTATAATCACCCAGTTACGTTGTGACGTTTGATAGCACACTAAGTGTTCCTCCGGTATTCGGGAGTTGCATAATCTCATAGTCATGGGAACATGTATAAGTTATGAAGAAAGCAATAGCAATAGCAATAAACTAAACGATCATAGTGCTAAGCTAACGGATGGGTCAAGTCAATCACATCATTCTCTAATGATCGCTATGGGTGAGAAGGTCTCATCATAGTCAACTCCTTGAACTTGTCAAAAACCTTTCGCAACAAGTCAAGCTTTGTAGACAGTAACATTACCGTCAGCGTCAATCTTCTTCTTGAAGATCCATTTATTCTCTATGGCTTGCCGATCATCGGGCAAGTCAACCAAAGTCCACACTTTGTTCTCATACATGGACCCCATCTCAGATTTCATGGCCTCAAGCCATTTTGCGGAATCTGGGCTCATCATCGCTTCCTCATAGTTCGTAGGTTCGTCATGGTCAAGTAACACGACCTTCAGAACAGGATTACCGTACCACTCTGGTGCGGATCTTACTCTGGTTGACCTATGAGGTTCGGTAGTAACTTGATCAGAAGTTTGATGATCATCATCATTAGCTTTGTCACTAATTAGTGTAGGAATCACTGGAACTGATTTCTATGATGAACTACTTTCCAATAAGGGAGCAGGTACAATTACCTCATCAAGTTCTACTTTCCTCCCACTCACTTCTTTCGAGAGAATCTCCTTCTCTAGAAAGGATCCATTCTTAGCAACGAATATCTTGCCTTCGGATCTGTGATAGAAGGTGTACCCAACAGCCTCTTTGGGTATCCTATGAAGACACATTTCTCCGATTTGGGTTCGAGCTTATCAGGTTGAAGCTTTTTCACAAAAGCATCACAGCCCCAAACTTTAAGAAACGGCAACTTGGGTTTCTTGCCAAACCACAGTTCATAAGGTGTTGTCTCAACAAATTTCGATGGTGCCCTATTTAACGTGAATGCAGCCGTCTCGAAAGCATAACCCCAAAACGACAGCGGTAAATCAGTAAGAGACATCATAGATCGCACCATAACTAATAAAGTGCGGTTACGACATTCAGACACACCATTACGCTATGGTGTTCCAGGTGGCCTGAGTTGCGAAACTATTCCGCATTCTTTCAAATGAAGACCAAACTCATAACTCAAATATTCACCTCCACGATCAGATCGTAGAAACTTAATTTTCTTGTTACGATGATTTTCCACTTCACTCTGAAATTCTTTGAACTTTTCAAATGTTTCAGACTTATGTTTCATCAAGTAGACATACCCATATCTACTCAAATCATCTGTGAAGGTCAGAAAATAATGATACCTGCCATGAGCATCAACACTCATCGGTCCACATACATCGGTATGTATTATTTCCAATAAGTCTGTTGCTCGTTCCATTGTTCCGGATAACGGAGTCTTAGTCATCTTGCCCATGAGGCATGGTTTGCAAGCATCAAGTGATTCATAATCAAGTGATTCCAAAAGCCCATCAGCATGGAGTTTCTTCATGCGCTTTACACCAATATGACCTAAATGGTAGTGCCACAAATAAGTTGCACTATCATTATTTAACTTATATCTTTTGGCTTCAATACTATGAATATGTGTATCACTACCATCAAGATTTAGTAAAAATAGACCACTCATCAAGGGTGCATGACCATAAAAGATATTACTCATATAAATAGAACAACCATTATTCTCGGATTTAAATGATAATTGTCTCGCATCAAACTAGATCCAGATATAATGTTCATGCTTAACGGTAGCACCAAATAACAATAATTCAGGTCTAAAACTAATCCCGAAGGTAGATGTAGAGACAGCGTGCCGACGGCGATCACATCGACTTTGGAACCATTTCCCACACGCATCATCACCTCGTCCTTAACCAATCTTCCCTTAATCCATAGCCCCTGTTTCGAGTTGCAAATATTATCAACAGAACCAGTATCAAATACACAGGCTCTACTGTGAGCATTAGTAAGGTATACAACAATAACATGTATATCAAATATACCTTTCACTTTTCCATCCTTCTTATCCGCCAAATACTTGGGGTAGTTTCGCTTCCAGTGACCAGCCCCTTTGCAGTAGAAGCAATCAAGCTCAGGCTTAGGTCCAGACTTGGGCTTCTTCACTTGAGCAGCAACTTGCTTGCTGTTCTTCTTGAAGTTCCCCTTCTTCCCTTTGCCCTTCTTGTTGAAACTGGTGGTCTTGTTGACCATCAACACTTGATGCTCCTTCTTGATTTCTACCTCCGCAGCCTTTAGCATCGCGAAGAGCTCAGGAATTGTCTTATCCATCCCTTGCATATTATTAGCTTGGTGGCAGTGATTGAAGAACTCTGTCAAAGACACTATCAACTGGAAGATTAACTCCCAGCTGAGTCAAGTGATTGTGGTACCCAGACATTCTGAGTATGTGCTCACTGACAGAATTATTCTCCTCCATTTTGTAGTTGTAGAACTTATTGGAGACTTCATATCTCTCAATCCGGGCATTTGCTTGAAACATTAACTTCAACTCCTGGAACATCTCATATGCTCCATGACGTTTAAAACGTCATTGAAGTCCCAGTTCTAAGCCGTAAAGCATGGCACACTAAACTATCGAGTAGTCATCAGCTTTGCTCTACCAAGTGTTCATAACATCTGGAGTTGCTCCTGCAGCAGGTTTGGCACCTAGTGGTGCTTCGAGGACGTAATTCTTCTGTGCAGCAATGAGGATAATTCTCAAGTTACGAACCCAGTCCGTGTAGTTGCTACCATCATCTTTCAACTTAGCTTTCTCTAGGAACGCATTAAAAGTTCAACGAAACAACAGCATAGGCCATTAATCTACAACAACATAGACATGCAAAATACTATCAGGTACTAAGTTCATGATAAATTAAAGTTCAATTAATCATATTACTTAAGAACTCCCACTTAGATAGACATCCCTCTAATCATCTAAGTGATCACGTGATCCATATCAACTAAACCAGGTCTGATCATCACGTGAGATGGAGTAGTTTTCAATGGTGAACATCACTATGTTGATCATATCTACTATATGATTCATGCTCGACCTTTCGGTCCTAGTGTTCCGAGGCCATATCTGCATATGCTAGGCTCGTCAAGTTTAACCCGAGTATTCTGCTTGTGCAAAACTGGCTTGCACCCGTTGTATGTGAACGTAGAGCTTATCACACTCGATCATCACGTGGTGTCTCAGCACGACGAACTGTAGCAACGGTGCATACTCAGGGAGAGCACTTATACCTTGAAATTTAGTGAGAGATCATCTTATAATGCTACCGCCATACTAAGAAAAATAAGATGCATAAAGGATAAACATCACATGCTTATGGGTTCCGGCAAACCCTTGAGGTTCGAACACTGGGCTGCGCACAAAGATCTCTCCCCCCAGCTCACGCTCTCACAACGATCTCAAAGCCTAGCTTGCCGAACCCGAGGAACAAGGGACGCAAGAGTTTATACTGGTTCGGGCCACCGTTGCGGTGTAATACCCTACTCCAGTGTGGTGTGGTGGATTGCCTTGTAGGCTGAGGATGAACAAGTACAAGGGAAGAACAGCCTCCTGAGGAGAGGCGTTCTTGAGCTCGATGATCTTGTGTGGCTGGGGATGATCCGAGTGATCCGTCTCTCTATGAGCCTCCCTCCCTCTGGATGAGCCAATCCCTGGCTACGGTGGTGGCTAGCCCTATTTATAGAGGCCCGGGTCCTCTCCCCAAATGTTAGGTGGGAAGGGATCCCACAACGGCTAATTCGAAGGGGGACAACGAGTACAAGTTATCCTGACAAAAGGTGGTCTTCGCCTACCAAAGGCTCTAGTGGTGACGCCGTCGTGGGCTCCGTGGTGACCTCCGTCTTGCCGTCCTGCTGGTCTTGGTCTCTGTCGGTGTCAAAACCGGTGGATCTTGGGTAGGGGGTCCCGAACTGTGCATCCAGGCGGATGGTAACAGGAGGCAGGGGACACGAAGTTTACCCAGGTTCGGGCCCTCTTGATGGAGGTAATACCCTACGTCCTGCTTGATTGTTCTTGCTAATATGAGTAGTACAAGAGTTGATCTACCACGAGATCAGAGAGGCTAAACCCTAGAAGCTAGCCTATGGTATGATTGTTGTTGTTACAGACTAAACCCTCCGGTTTATATAGACACCGGAGGGGGCTAGGGTTACACAAAGTCGGTTACAAGGAAGGAGATCTACATATCCGTATTGCCAAGCTTGCCTTCCACGCCAAGGAGAGTCCCATCCGGACACGGGACGAAGTCTTCAATCTTCTATCTTCATAGTCCAACAGTCCGGCCAAAGGATATAGTCCAGCTGTCCGGATACCCCCTAATCCAGGACTCCCTCAGTAGCCCCTGAACCAGGCTTCAATGACGATGAGTCCGGCGCGTAGATTGTCTTCGGCATTGCAAGGCGGGTTCCTCCTCCGAATACTTCATAGAAGATTTTGAACACGAGGATCGTGTCTGGCTCTGCAAAACAAGTTCCACATACCACCGTAGAGAGAATAATATTTCCACAAATCTAATCTGCTGACTTACCCCATAGTGTGACATCACACCACAGCCAGGTCTTTATCCGAATCGTTTTTCATAACCCATCTCAGCGTGCTTCGCGAGGCGGTTTCCTTGGCACGTCTTGTCGAAGCAGAGATCGTGTCCCCTTTATTACGGGATTCTCATCAATACGGGCGTGGGTAAACCAAATGTGCCTATTGGTAGGACTCCTAGATCTTAGGCAAGTCCCAAACGGCCACAAGGAGGACGCTTGATATTCACCCCCTTTATAAAGGGGACAAGGCTTTTTTCCTTTTTCCCTCTCGTGCTCAATCAAATCCTTTCCCCGCCTCGAGTTCTAACACTCAAAGCTCAAGTCGGGTGCTTCGAACCTTCAACTATGTCCAGATCCAACCTTCAAGGTCGGTGGATGCCTTCCTCCGTCACGGAGGAGGACATCAAGAAGTTGAGAGAGGCCAGATATCTGACCGCTGAGATTTCGCATCGGCTGCCCGCCCGAGGGCAGATCGTCCCTACTCCCAAACTCGACGAGAGCGTTGTGTTCGTCTCCCACTTCCTCCGAGGACTGGGCCTCGCTCTGGATCCCTTTGTTAGGGGTCTTATGTTCTATTATGGGCTAGATTTTCTCGATCTGGCTCCGGATTCCCTTCTTCACATCTCGACATTTATTGTCGTATGTGAGGCCTTCCTCCGCATTACCCCTCACTTCGGCCTGTGTCTCAAGACCTTCGATGTGAAGCCGAAGATGGTCGAGGGGCAGCACGCAGCGTGCGGAGGCGCTTTAATAAGCAAAATCGCTGACGCTCCATGGCCTGAGGGTTGCTTCCTGGAAGTGTCTGGATTGTGGCAGCGGGAGTGGTTCTACATCACAGCTCCCTGATGTGCCAAGTTGGTAGCTGCCCCCACCTTTCGCTCAGGCCCCCCACCACAACTGATGTCATGGATCAGCAGGGGGCTGAGCTGGGGTCCAGCCAAGGACGTGCCAATACTGCAAAGCCGTATCCGAGATCTCTTTGAGAGAGATTTCAGTCTGGCTACGGTAGTGCAAGTTATGCTAGTTCGTCGAATCCCGCCTTGCAAACGTCGGCCCCTTCGCATGTGGGAATTCAACCCGGAAGGACCGCGAGCTATTCAACATTTCCTCGGCATGATGTACGAAGAGATGTACAAATTGTTCTTCGGACCACAAATAATGTGTCCGGACATAACTGAGGATGCAGGTCTGAGCTGCAATCGCTCGGATGCCCAAGTAAGTAGCCCCGCATCCGAACACACTGTCCGTTCATTTATCACAACGTTGCCCTAAAAAAGCCGCTCCTTGACCAGGATTGGATAGCGAAGGCAAAGTTGATCAGGTGTCCGGCCCCCTCCCTGAGACCTCACCAAATCCCGTGTTAACCAGGATGCTGGAGATCGCGCCTTATCAAGCGCCCTGAGGAGAAGATAAAGGGGGGAACAAGGAGGCTAGCGCCTCCGCAAAGGAGGTAAAACGGGGAGGAGGAACTGAAACTTCCTCTCTCCAGGGAAGGAAGAGAACCGCCTCTGAGGACCCGGAGACTATGGTCTCCAAACGGGGGAAGAAAACTTCGCCGGGGGGTCCTGCCCCGGGGGATACCCCGGCCGCACTATGCCCTCAAGGGGATCAGCCCTCCACCGAGCTGTAAGTAAAAGGGTGTTTAATAATGAAAATATCTCACCTTACTTCTGAGGAAAATAACTGAAGTATTTATCTTGCAGTTCGGATCTTAGTCCCTCTCAGCAGAGCTCGTCTTCAGGGGATCTTCTTCCAGAGATGATGGAGAGCGAAACGCCTCCCCCCGCCATGCCGCCTCATGAGGCGGGCGACCCCGAGGTGTCGTCGCGGTGGGTTTCTCCTGATCCAAAAAGGCCAGAAGGTAATCCTATGGCCACCCGAAGTCCTCATTATCCGGCTCTTGAAGAGAGCAATCGAAAGAGTCCGACCCTGTCTGGTGTGCGGTCGGACGTACTGATGGATCTGCTAGAGCAAGCGGCAATCTCAGAAGAGCACCGCACGTTGATGGGTGCGGTGATTGAAATGATTTCATCCGTCGAAAGCGGGTTGCATGAAGCCTTTATGAGTCTACTGACGGGTTTTGAGGTACGCGAAATGATGTACATTTTTGACAGTACTGCACATTTTTAGATGTGCCCCGTGTAGATAGTAGCCCCTGAGACTCTGGTTGTCGTTGAAAACGGCGGCAAACAGAGGATCATAGTCCCAGGTAATAACCAGATCGCCTTTATGTGCAGGTGATTGAAGCTCCGGTGGCTAGCCGGACTGATGGGTTTGCCGAACTAAGGTGGCAACTGGATGCGGCAAATGCCGACATCGTTCTTGTTAACAAGCGGCTTGACGAGGCACTGGGTGAGTGATTTTTCTGGTGATTGTCACATAATAAGAGCAGCATGATGCTAGTATCTTTAATATGTTGTGACTGCAGATGGAGCTGCCACTGTAGAGACCCTTCGGGCGGAACTTGCCCGAGCCAAGGAGCAAGCAAGGAGTAGTAATGCGGCCGCTTTAAAGGCGGCCGAAGAGTTAAGGGCCGAACAGGCCGCGCATTGCGAGAGCAAAGAAAAAATAGCCAAGATGGCTATAGAGTTAAAAGATGCTGCTGACCGTTACCAACTTCTTGAAGAAGAAAACCGGGCGAAGGCGACGGGCCTGGAAAAGGCCACGATGGTGACCAAAGACACCCGCTCTACAATGAGAGCGAAGAAGGAGGAGCTGCGTCAAGCCGGGGATATCGCGGCTGGGAAGCCCTTTATGCTCCAGAGGAAGTTTGGAGATCCTCGGTACGCCCCTTTGGACCGGTTGTGGAGTTCTGCGGACGCATATCTCGACTTGGCGGCGAGTGCTGTCTATGCGGCCGAATACTTCCGAGATCAAAAAGATCGCGAAGTAGACAAGCTATTATGGTCACAATTTAACGTTCCAGAGCGTCCGCTTCCATTGACTGATCGGCTGGCCGAATGGGCCGAGCTGAATAGATTGTCCGGACTCGCCATGAGGTCTGTTGTGGATCATCTGTGGCCGGAAAGGCCAAAGCCGAACAGTTATTTTAGTTTGGTGCAGCAGTTTCTTGGTGCGGTGCCGCACATCAACGCGATGAAGAGGTCGGCGTGCGTAGAGGGTGCGCGGATGGCCCTTGCCCGTGTCAAAACATACTGGCCGGAGATGGATGCCACCACTGTTGCGGCGCAGGGTTCGGCCATAGGCCGAGTGGCTGCCGAGCACTACTTTGAAGAAGTTCTTGAAGGCGCTCGTTCGATAGAGGCTCAGTGCTCGAAGAATATTATGTTTGAGTGACATGTATTCCCATTGTAAAAACAATGTTTTATTGAGTTTATCAAGGCTGTATTTATACTTCTGTCCAAAAGTACTATGATGCCTCCTGTGCGGCCGTTTATGTATATATGTATATAACCTGAAAGATGGTAGTCGTCAGCTTCAGCCCCCACGCTATAATGCGGGGGTGCTCGCAGAAGACGCATGTTCACACTTGATCCAACGTCTTGGTCCATTAAGGAGGTGATAGCGCAGCGAACTAGGCAATCGGACTATAATGCTTTAACACTTTCACTTAGCCAGAGGAGTTTGACAGTGGGGCTACTATATAGCCCCTGGTGGCTCCACGCTCATCCGAATTCGGGGCGCATACATGCCTGGCCGGGAAATGGCCCTTCGTCAAGGCGGAGGAATCCCGAAGATTCCGCTAGGTCATTGAGCGGTTGACCAGTCTCACGCTATATCATGACAGTCAGTTTTCGGCTTTCTCTACTAAGGTGCTCGTCCGGATGAACCAGGGCACAATCCAAGTAGTTCTCCTGGTGCCGCCTTAGCCGATAGAGCGGAACGTAAGGCAGCAAAACACAGGAGCCGGGCAAACCCAACATTTGAACAAAGACATGATTCGGAGCTGATGCATATAAGGTCAAACTCGCGACGCCGAACACTCCCTAAGGTATTCGGTCTTTATGATGTAAACCGGGCTAAACATTGCCCTTTGTAATAAGCCCCTGGTGTCTAGGTACGTGCAATATTCTGATGTGGCCGCATGCCAATAGGTCAGCATCCTTCTCAATTGTACTGAGAATCCGGGGGATGTGTATCAACAAGAGACAGTAAAAAAGGTTTACGTAGGGTCTTAATCTGAAAAGAATCCTTGGAACGGGTCCCTGCTGGACGTCTGTGCCTGTGTCTTCGTTGTGCCGTATCCTGGACGGGTGTAGCATGATGGTCATCTGTATCAATTATATATAGCTGCACCGGACTCGTCTAACCATGTCCGTGGTCTTAACGACCTGTCAGATGCTTTAGTTGGTGAGGCCGTCTAGTGTGCGGCTGTCAAGGCAGCCGCACGATCTTCCGCGCGCAAGGAGTGCTCAATATTTCCATTT
Organism: Triticum urartu; assembly: GCF_003073215.2. Taxonomy (NCBI): domain Eukaryota; kingdom Viridiplantae; phylum Streptophyta; class Magnoliopsida; order Poales; family Poaceae; genus Triticum; species Triticum urartu. The sequence continues at coordinate 450,755,047 of NC_053027.1, forward strand.
ACTGTAATGATGCCACGTGGACCGGGCATCTTAAGCATGAGAGAAGCGTAATGTGGTATCGCGTTAAAGTGAGCGAAAGCTTCGCGTCCGAGTAGTGCTTGATAGCCACTTTGGAACGGAGCGATGTGGAAGGTTAACTTTTCGCTGCGGAAGTTATCGGGAAAACCGATATAGCCTCTAGTAGCAGGGAGCCCGTGCAATGGGCTTCTGGGCCTGGCGTTACTCCTTTAAAGGTAGTATTGCTATGGCTGATTTTTGTTGGGTCTATCCCTATTTTACGGACCGTGTCCTGATATATCAAGTTTAAACTACTGCCGCCGTCCATCAGGACTCGTGTGAAGTGGTATCCGTCAATTATCGGGTCTAACACCAAGGCAGCCCATCCTGCATGCCGGATACTTGCCGAGTAATCCCGATGGTCAAAGGTGATCGGTTTGGACGTCCAGTGGCAGAACTTCGCGGTGATAGGCCCTGGGGCTTGTGTCTCTAGGAGTGCCGCTTTGTTTCTCCCTTTCATCACGTGTAACACGTCTACTGTTTTGACTTCTGGTGGGAATTTCTTCTATTCCCCAGTGCTTTGCTTGCGAGGCTCATCCTCGTCTTCGCTTGGTGTATCCTGCCCCTTGTGTTCGGCGTTGAGCTTGCCGGACTGCTTGAAGACCCAGCATTCTCTATGGGTATGATTTGCAGGTTTATCGGGGGTGCTGTGGATCTGACATAGTTTGTCCAGAATCTTGTTCAGGCTGGATAGTTCGTCTCTGTTGCCTTTGGAGGGCAGCTTTTGCCGACCTGGCCGAGAGCTTCTAAATCCGGCGTTTACCGTCGTGCTCTTCGGGCTGTCTTCTTTATTCCGGCGCTTGTTTTTGCTACGTCGTGGCTTCCCGTTTCCGTCCCTGACTTCGGATGTACTTGGGTCGCTGGTGCTACATCAGGCTAACCAGCTGTCCTCGCCCGCACAAAAGCGGGTCATGAGGCTTGTTAATTCTGCCATTATTCTCGGCTTTTCTTGGCCGAGGTGTCTGGCAAGCCATTCGTCTCGAATGTTGTGCTTGAAAGCTGCTAAGGCTTCGGCGCCTGGACAGTCGACTATTTGGTTCTTTTTAGTGAGAAACCTATTCCAAAGCTTTCGGGCTGACTCTCCGGGCTGTTGAGTTATATGACTTAAATCGTCTGCATCCGGTGGTCGGACATAGGTCCCTTGAAAATTTTCCCAAAAAGCGTCCTCGAGCTCCTCCCAACTTCCAATTGAGTTTTCGGGGAGGCTTTTCAGCCAGTGCCTAGCTGGCCCTTTAAGCTTGAGGGGCAATTATTTAATGGCGTGGAGATCGTCTCCACGAGCCATATGAATATGGAGGATGAAGTCCTCTATCCAGACTCCAGGGTATGTGGTTCCGTCGTACACCTCTATGTTCACTGGTTTGAATCCTTCTGGGAATTCGTGATCCAGCACCTCATCAGTGAAACATAGTGGGTGTGCGGCGCCCCTGTAATGGGATGCGCCATAGTGTTCAGACGGTTGTAGTATTCGGTGCTGGTTGTGTACCGTAGCGCGCTTCCTAGATCCATAGATAGATCTAGTCGCGTCGGATTTTTGACGCAAGTTCTCACGTAGAACGTGTGTTGACTTATGCGTGACTTTGTTAGCCGCTCTATCACGTTCACAGGGTGGTGGATCCGGCCGATTGGCCGTATCATTTATCGGCTGTATGGGCTCTAAGGCCTCGTCGTCGAATTTGGTAATATCTTGCGCTTTGGATAGCTATTTGGGTGGTAGCTTCTACCATACTTTGTTACTTTGTTCCACTTGCTATTGAGCGTATCTTGTGCGACGTTGAGCCTTTGCTTCTATTTCTTCAGGCTTCTCGCTGTGGTAGTAAGCCTTCTGCGGAGGTTCTCTTTCTCCAAGTGTGTTTCTGGGATGATGGGTGCATCATCGTCCCGACTGTTTTCTGCCCTAGATGGGGATTGATGATGCTTATCTTTGGCGTCATCGTGTTCGGGCGTCGGATCCGTACTATGTTTGCTGGTTTGCATCTTAATCATCTTCTGCCACCGGGGTGGTGCAGTTGTTGTCTTTTCCAGAGTCGCGTGGACTATTGTTATCGCTGCTTTTGCTATGGCGGGACTTAGGGCGGCGCCGCTGACGTCGGCGCTTGGGTTGCTTCTTGGAGGGGTCATCCTCCGCTTTCTCGTCGCCATTGGCTTTGTTGGGGGTGTCCACCATGTACACGTCATGTGATGAAGTAGTGGTCCAGTGTCCTGTGGGCGGTGGTTCTGGTTCATCTCCGGCTTCGTCGTCCATACTGTCGAAGTCCTCGGAGCCGAAGTCGAGCATGTCGGTTAAGTCGTCGACAGTGGCTACTAAGTGGGTGGTGGGTGGGCGGCGAATTTCTTAGTCGTCCGCATCCCATTCTAGCCGGACATAGTTCGGCCAAGGTTCCCTTGACAGGGAGAGAGACCTTAATGAATTTAGCACATCTCCAAAAGGTGAGTGCTGAAAGATATCAGCAGAGGTGAACTCCATGATCGGCGCCCAGTCGGACTTGACGGGCACGGATATGAGCGGCTCGGAGTCCGTGGCCGAGGATGAATCCAGTGGTTCGGCAACACGGCTCTCGTAAGGGGTGAAATCTGTATCCAGCTCTATCGCCGCTGAGAGTGTGGCCTCCATGGCGGGGTCCATCCCTCCGCTCTCGGATGGCGTGACTTGCTCCAGATTAAGGGCCGGAGTCGCTGCGGATGCGATCTCCCGAACACTATCCAACGGTAGAGTTACGTCTTGCTCGTCATGACTGCGCGGCGCGTCCGGCATGGGCTCGAATCCGCCGAAGATCAAGTCTCCGCGGATATCGGCCGTGTAGTTCAAGTTTCCAAATATGACCTGATGGCCAGGAGCATAGCTCTCAATCTGCTCCAGATGGCCAAGCGAGTTGGCCCGCAGTTTGCGGAGCCGCCGAATACAAGGATCTATCCGGGGAGAAAAGTCTCACCCTGGACTGCATCACTATCGATGATTGAAGGAGCCATCAATCCTAACAATGACGACACAGAGGAACTCCCAATGAAAGCACCAATGTCGGTGTCAAAACCGGCGGATCTCGGGTAGGGGGTCCCGAACTATGCGTCCAGGCGGATGGTAACAGGAGGCAGGGGACACGATGTTTACCCAGGTTCGGGCCCTCTTGATGGAGGTAATACCCTACGTCCTGCTTGATTGTTCTTGATAATATGAGTAGTACAAGAGTTAATCTACCACGAGATCAGAGAGGCTAAACCCTAGAAGCTAGTCTATGGTATGATTGTTGTTGTTATAGACTAAACCCTCCGATTTATATAGACACCGGAGGGGGCTAGGGTTACACAGAGTCGGTTACAAGGAAGGAGATTTACATATCCGTATTGCCAAGCTTGCCTTCCACGCCAAGGAGAGTCCCATTCGGACACGGGACGAAGTCTTCAATCTTGTATCTTCATATATAGTCCAACAGTCCGGCCAAAGGATATAGTCCGGCTGTCCGGATACCCCCTAATCCAGGACTCCCTCAGTCTCGTTGCACCGATATGGGTGTTGGGGAACGTAGTAATTTCAAAATTTTCCTACGCACACGCAAGATCATGGTGATGCATAGCAACGAGAGGGGGAGTATGATCTATATACCTAGTAGATCGACAACGGAAGCGTTTGGTTGATGTAGTCGTACGTCTCCACGATCCGACCGATCAAGCACCGAAACTACGGCACCTCCGAGTTCTAGCACGCGTTCAGCTCGATGACGATCCCCGGACTCCGATCCAGCAAAGTGTCGGGGAAGAGTTCCGTCAGCACGACGGCGTGGTGACGATCTTGATGTACTACTGCTGCAGGGCTTCGCCTAAGCACCGCTACAATATTATCGAGGACTATGGTGGCTGGGGGCGCCGCACACGGCTAAGGAATAGATCACGTGGATCAACTTGTGTGTCTCTGGGGTGCCCCTGCCTCCGTATATAAAGGACTAAAGGGGGGAAGGCTGGCTGGCCAAGGAGGGCACGCCAGGAGAGTCCTACTCCCTCTGGGAGTAGGATTCCCCCCCAATCCTAGTTGGAATAGGATTCGCGGAGGGGGGAAAAGAGAGAGAGGGGCCGGCCCCCTCTCCTTGTCCTATTCGGACCAAGGGAGGGGAGGGGCGCGCGGCCCATGTAGGGCTGCCTCTTCTCTTTTCCACTAAGGCCCATCATGGCCCATTTAGCTCCCGGGGGGTTCCGGTAACCTCCCGGTACTCCGGTAAAATCCCGATTTCACCCGGAACACTTCCGGTATCCAAACATAGTCTTCCAATATATCAATCTTTATGTCTCGACCATTTCGAGACTCCTCGTCATGTCCGTGATCACATCCGGGACTCCGAACAAACTTCGGTACATCAAAATGTATAAACTCATAATATAACTGTCATCGTAACCTTAAGCGTGCGGACCCTACGGGTTCGAGAACAATGTAGACATGACCGAGACATGTTTCCGGTCAATAACCAAGAGCGGAACCTGGATGCTCATATTGGCTCCTACATATTCTACGAAGATCTTTATCGGTCAGACCGCATAACAACATACGTTGTTCCCTTTGTCATCGGTATGTTACTTGCCCGAGATTCCATCGTCGGTATTCCAAATACCTAGTTCAATCTCATTACCGGCAAGTCTCTTTACTCGTTCTGTAATACATCATCCCGCAACTAACTCATTGGTTGCAGTGCTTGCAAGGCTTAAGTGATGTGCATTACCGAGAGGGCCCAGAGATACCTCTCCGACAATCGGAGTGACAAATCCTAATCTCGAAATACGCCAACCCAACATGTACCTTTGGAGACACCTGTAGAGCTCCTTTATAATCACCCAGTTACGTTGTGACGTTTGGTAGCACACAAAGTGTTCCTCCGGCAAACGGGAGTTGCATAATCTCATAGTCATAGGAACATGTATAAGTCATGAAGAAAGCAATAGCAACATACTAAACGATCGGGTGCTAAGCTAATGGAATGGGTCATGTCAATCACATCATTCTCCTAATGATGTGATCCCGTTAATCAAATAACAACTCTTTTGTTTATGGTTAGGAAACATAACCATCTTTGATTAACGAGCTAGTCAAGTAGAGGCATACTAGTGACACTATGTTTGTCTATGTATTCACACAAGTATTATGTTTCCGGTTAATACAATTTAGCATGAATAATAAACATTCATCATGATATAAGGAAATAAATAATAACTTTATTATTGCCTCTAGGGCATATTTCCTTCAGTCTCCCACTTGCACTAGAGTCAATAATCTAGTTCACATCGCCATGTGATTTAACAGCAATAGTTCACATCTCCATGTGATTAACACCCATAGTTCACATCGATATGTGATCAACACCCAAAGGGTTTACTAGAGTCAGTAATCTAGTTCACATCGCTATGTGATTAATACCCAAAGAGTACTAAGGTGTGATCATGTTTTGCTTGTGAGATAATTTTAGTCAACGGGTCTGTCACATTCAGATCCGTAAGTATTTTGCGAATTTCTATGTCAACAATGCTCTGCACGGAGCTACTCTAGCTTATTGCTCCCACTTTCAATATGTATAGGCCGAGACTTAGAGTCTTCTAGATCAGTGTCAAAAACTTGCATCGACGTAACCCTTTACGACGAACCTTTTTTTGTCACGTCCATAATCAAGAAACATATCCTTATTTCACTAAGGATAATTCTGACCGCTGTCCAGTGATCTACTCCTAGATCACTATTGTACTCCCTTGCCAAATCAGTGCAGGGTATACAATAGATCTGGTACACAGCATGACATACTTTATAGAACCTATGGCCAAGGCATAGGGAATGACTTTCATTCTCTTTCTATCTTCTGCCGTGGTCGGGCTTTGAGTCTTACTCAACTTCACACCTTGTAATACAGGCAAGAACTCTTTCTTTGACTGCTCCATTTTGAATTACTTCAAAATCTTGTCAAGGTATGTACTCATTGGAAAAACTTATCAAGCGTCTTGATCTATCTCTATAGATCTTGAAGCTCAATATGTAAGCAGCTTTACCGAGGTCTTTCTTTGAAAAACTCCTTTCAAATATTCCTTTATGCTTTCCAGAAAATTATACATTATTTCCAATCAACAATATGTTGTTCACATATACTTATCAGAAATGTTGTAGTGCTCCCACTCACTTTCTTGTAAATACAGGCTTCACCGTAAGTCTGTATAAAACTATATGCTTTGATCAACTTATCAAAGTGTATATTCCAACTCCGAGATGCTTGCACCAGTCCATAGATGGATCGTTGGAGCTTGCATATTTTGTTAACACCTTTAGGATTGACAAAACCTTCTGGTTGCATCATATACAACTCTTCTTTAAGAAATCCATTAAGGAATGCAGTTTTGTTTATCCATTTGCCAGATTTCATAAAATGCGGCAATTGCTAACATGATTCGGACAGACTTAAGCATCGCTACGGGTGAGAAGGTCTCATCGTAGTCAATCCCTTGAACTTGCCGAAAACCTTTTGCGACAGCTTTGTAGATAGTAACACTACTATCAGCGTCCGTCTTCCTCTTGAAGATCCATTTAATCTAAGTGGCTCGCCCATCATTGGGCCAGTCAATCAAAGTCCATACTTTGTTCTCATACATGGATCCATCTCAGATTTTCATGGCCTCAAGCCATTTTGCGGAATCTAGGCTCAGCATCGCTTCCTCATAGTTCGTAGGTTTGTCATGGTCTAGTAAACATGATTTCCAGAACATGAATACTATACCACTCTGGTGCGGATCTCACTCTGGCTGACCTACGAGGTTCTGTAGTAACTTGATTTGAAGTTACATGATCATCATCATTAGCTTCTCACTAATTGGTGTAAGAGTCACATGAACAGATTTCTGTGATGGACTACTTTCCAATAAGGGAGCAGGTACAGTTACCCCATCAAGTTCTACTTTCCTCCCGCTCACTTCTTTCGAGAGAAACTCCTTCTCTAGAAAGGATCCATTTTTAGCAACGAATGTTTTATCTTCGATCTGTGATAGAGGTGTACCAACAGTTTCCTTTGGGGTATCCTATGAAAGACACATTTCTCCGATTTGGGTTCGGAAGCTTATCAGTTGAAACTTTTTCACATAAGCATCGCAGTCCCAAACTTTAGAAACGACAGCTTAGGTTTCTTGCCAAACCATAGTTTCATACGGGTTGTCGTCTTCAACGGATTTAGATGGTGCCCTATTTAACGTGAATGTAGCTGTCTCTATGCATAACCCCAAAAAACGATAGTGTTATCGGTAAGAGACATCATAAGATGCACCATATCTAATAAAGTACGTTACGACGTTCAGACACACGATTACACTGGTGGTTTCCAGGGTGGCCGTGAGTAGGTGAAAACTATTTCAACATTGTTTTAACTGAAGTCATAACTCAAATATTCACCTCCACGATCAGATCGTAGAAACTTAATTTTCTTGTTACGATGATTTTCCACTTCACTCTGAAATTCTTTGAACTTTTCAAATGTTTCAGACTTATGTTTCATCAAGTAGACATACCCATATCTACTCAAATCATCTGTGAAGGTCAGAAAATAATGATACCTGCCATGAGCATCAACACTCATCGGTCCACATACATCGGTATGTATTATTTCCAATAAGTCTGTTGCTCGTTCCATTGTTCCGGATAACGGAGTCTTAGTCATCTTGCCCATGAGGCATGGTTTGCAAGCATCAAGTGATTCATAATCAAGTGATTCCAAAAGCCCATCAGCATGGAGTTTCTTCATGCGCTTTACACCAATATGACCTAAATGGTAGTGCCACAAATAAGTTGCACTATCATTATTTAACTTATATCTTTTGGCTTCAATACTATGAATATGTGTATCACTACCATCAAGATTTAGTAAAAATAGACCACTCATCAAGGGTGCATGACCATAAAAGATATTACTCATATAAATAGAACAACCATTATTCTCGGATTTAAATGATAATTGTCTCGCATCAAACTAGATCCAGATATAATGTTCATGCTTAACGGTAGCACCAAATAACAATAATTCAGGTCTAAAACTAATCCCGAAGGTAGATGTAGAGACAGCGTGCCGACGGCGATCACATCGACTTTGGAACCATTTCCCACACGCATCATCACCTCGTCCTTAACCAATCTTCCCTTAATCCATAGCCCCTGTTTCGAGTTGCAAATATTATCAACAGAACCAGTATCAAATACACAGGCTCTACTGTGAGCATTAGTAAGGTATACAACAATAACATGTATATCAAATATACCTTTCACTTTTCCATCCTTCTTATCCGCCAAATACTTGGGGTAGTTTCGCTTCCAGTGACCAGCCCCTTTGCAGTAGAAGCAATCAAGCTCAGGCTTAGGTCCAGACTTGGGCTTCTTCACTTGAGCAGCAACTTGCTTGCTGTTCTTCTTGAAGTTCCCCTTCTTCCCTTTGCCCTTCTTGTTGAAACTGGTGGTCTTGTTGACCATCAACACTTGATGCTCCTTCTTGATTTCTACCTCCGCAGCCTTTAGCATCGCGAAGAGCTCAGGAATTGTCTTATCCATCCCTTGCATATTATTAGCTTGGTGGCAGTGATTGAAGAACTCTGTCAAAGACACTATCAACTGGAAGATTAACTCCCAGCTGAGTCAAGTGATTGTGGTACCCAGACATTCTGAGTATGTGCTCACTGACAGAATTATTCTCCTCCATTTTGTAGTTGTAGAACTTATTGGAGACTTCATATCTCTCAATCCGGGCATTTGCTTGAAACATTAACTTCAACTCCTGGAACATCTCATATGCTCCATGACGTTTAAAACGTCATTGAAGTCCCAGTTCTAAGCCGTAAAGCATGGCACACTAAACTATCGAGTAGTCATCAGCTTTGCTCTACCAAGTGTTCATAACATCTGGAGTTGCTCCTGCAGCAGGTTTGGCACCTAGTGGTGCTTCGAGGACGTAATTCTTCTGTGCAGCAATGAGGATAATTCTCAAGTTACGAACCCAGTCCGTGTAGTTGCTACCATCATCTTTCAACTTAGCTTTCTCTAGGAACGCATTAAAAGTTCAACGAAACAACAGCATAGGCCATTAATCTACAACAACATAGACATGCAAAATACTATCAGGTACTAAGTTCATGATAAATTAAAGTTCAATTAATCATATTACTTAAGAACTCCCACTTAGATAGACATCCCTCTAATCATCTAAGTGATCACGTGATCCATATCAACTAAACCAGGTCTGATCATCACGTGAGATGGAGTAGTTTTCAATGGTGAACATCACTATGTTGATCATATCTACTATATGATTCATGCTCGACCTTTCGGTCCTAGTGTTCCGAGGCCATATCTGCATATGCTAGGCTCGTCAAGTTTAACCCGAGTATTCTGCTTGTGCAAAACTGGCTTGCACCCGTTGTATGTGAACGTAGAGCTTATCACACTCGATCATCACGTGGTGTCTCAGCACGACGAACTGTAGCAACGGTGCATACTCAGGGAGAGCACTTATACCTTGAAATTTAGTGAGAGATCATCTTATAATGCTACCGCCATACTAAGAAAAATAAGATGCATAAAGGATAAACATCACATGCTTATGGGTTCCGGCAAACCCTTGAGGTTCGAACACTGGGCTGCGCACAAAGATCTCTCCCCCCAGCTCACGCTCTCACAACGATCTCAAAGCCTAGCTTGCCGAACCCGAGGAACAAGGGACGCAAGAGTTTATACTGGTTCGGGCCACCGTTGCGGTGTAATACCCTACTCCAGTGTGGTGTGGTGGATTGCCTTGTAGGCTGAGGATGAACAAGTACAAGGGAAGAACAGCCTCCTGAGGAGAGGCGTTCTTGAGCTCGATGATCTTGTGTGGCTGGGGATGATCCGAGTGATCCGTCTCTCTATGAGCCTCCCTCCCTCTGGATGAGCCAATCCCTGGCTACGGTGGTGGCTAGCCCTATTTATAGAGGCCCGGGTCCTCTCCCCAAATGTTAGGTGGGAAGGGATCCCACAACGGCTAATTCGAAGGGGGACAACGAGTACAAGTTATCCTGACAAAAGGTGGTCTTCGCCTACCAAAGGCTCTAGTGGTGACGCCGTCGTGGGCTCCGTGGTGACCTCCGTCTTGCCGTCCTGCTGGTCTTGGTCTCTGTCGGTGTCAAAACCGGTGGATCTTGGGTAGGGGGTCCCGAACTGTGCATCCAGGCGGATGGTAACAGGAGGCAGGGGACACGAAGTTTACCCAGGTTCGGGCCCTCTTGATGGAGGTAATACCCTACGTCCTGCTTGATTGTTCTTGCTAATATGAGTAGTACAAGAGTTGATCTACCACGAGATCAGAGAGGCTAAACCCTAGAAGCTAGCCTATGGTATGATTGTTGTTGTTACAGACTAAACCCTCCGGTTTATATAGACACCGGAGGGGGCTAGGGTTACACAAAGTCGGTTACAAGGAAGGAGATCTACATATCCGTATTGCCAAGCTTGCCTTCCACGCCAAGGAGAGTCCCATCCGGACACGGGACGAAGTCTTCAATCTTCTATCTTCATAGTCCAACAGTCCGGCCAAAGGATATAGTCCAGCTGTCCGGATACCCCCTAATCCAGGACTCCCTCAGTAGCCCCTGAACCAGGCTTCAATGACGATGAGTCCGGCGCGTAGATTGTCTTCGGCATTGCAAGGCGGGTTCCTCCTCCGAATACTTCATAGAAGATTTTGAACACGAGGATCGTGTCTGGCTCTGCAAAACAAGTTCCACATACCACCGTAGAGAGAATAATATTTCCACAAATCTAATCTGCTGACTTACCCCATAGTGTGACATCACACCACAGCCAGGTCTTTATCCGAATCGTTTTTCATAACCCATCTCAGCGTGCTTCGCGAGGCGGTTTCCTTGGCACGTCTTGTCGAAGCAGAGATCGTGTCCCCTTTATTACGGGATTCTCATCAATACGGGCGTGGGTAAACCAAATGTGCCTATTGGTAGGACTCCTAGATCTTAGGCAAGTCCCAAACGGCCACAAGGAGGACGCTTGATATTCACCCCCTTTATAAAGGGGACAAGGCTTTTTTCCTTTTTCCCTCTCGTGCTCAATCAAATCCTTTCCCCGCCTCGAGTTCTAACACTCAAAGCTCAAGTCGGGTGCTTCGAACCTTCAACTATGTCCAGATCCAACCTTCAAGGTCGGTGGATGCCTTCCTCCGTCACGGAGGAGGACATCAAGAAGTTGAGAGAGGCCAGATATCTGACCGCTGAGATTTCGCATCGGCTGCCCGCCCGAGGGCAGATCGTCCCTACTCCCAAACTCGACGAGAGCGTTGTGTTCGTCTCCCACTTCCTCCGAGGACTGGGCCTCGCTCTGGATCCCTTTGTTAGGGGTCTTATGTTCTATTATGGGCTAGATTTTCTCGATCTGGCTCCGGATTCCCTTCTTCACATCTCGACATTTATTGTCGTATGTGAGGCCTTCCTCCGCATTACCCCTCACTTCGGCCTGTGTCTCAAGACCTTCGATGTGAAGCCGAAGATGGTCGAGGGGCAGCACGCAGCGTGCGGAGGCGCTTTAATAAGCAAAATCGCTGACGCTCCATGGCCTGAGGGTTGCTTCCTGGAAGTGTCTGGATTGTGGCAGCGGGAGTGGTTCTACATCACAGCTCCCTGATGTGCCAAGTTGGTAGCTGCCCCCACCTTTCGCTCAGGCCCCCCACCACAACTGATGTCATGGATCAGCAGGGGGCTGAGCTGGGGTCCAGCCAAGGACGTGCCAATACTGCAAAGCCGTATCCGAGATCTCTTTGAGAGAGATTTCAGTCTGGCTACGGTAGTGCAAGTTATGCTAGTTCGTCGAATCCCGCCTTGCAAACGTCGGCCCCTTCGCATGTGGGAATTCAACCCGGAAGGACCGCGAGCTATTCAACATTTCCTCGGCATGATGTACGAAGAGATGTACAAATTGTTCTTCGGACCACAAATAATGTGTCCGGACATAACTGAGGATGCAGGTCTGAGCTGCAATCGCTCGGATGCCCAAGTAAGTAGCCCCGCATCCGAACACACTGTCCGTTCATTTATCACAACGTTGCCCTAAAAAAGCCGCTCCTTGACCAGGATTGGATAGCGAAGGCAAAGTTGATCAGGTGTCCGGCCCCCTCCCTGAGACCTCACCAAATCCCGTGTTAACCAGGATGCTGGAGATCGCGCCTTATCAAGCGCCCTGAGGAGAAGATAAAGGGGGGAACAAGGAGGCTAGCGCCTCCGCAAAGGAGGTAAAACGGGGAGGAGGAACTGAAACTTCCTCTCTCCAGGGAAGGAAGAGAACCGCCTCTGAGGACCCGGAGACTATGGTCTCCAAACGGGGGAAGAAAACTTCGCCGGGGGGTCCTGCCCCGGGGGATACCTTGGCCGCACTATGCCCTCAAGGGGATCAGCCCTCCACCGAGCTGTAAGTAAAAGGGTGTTTAATAATTAAAATATCTCACCTTACTTCTGAGGAAAATAACTGAAGTATTTATCTTGCAGTTCGGATCTTAGTCCCTCTCAGCAGAGCTCGTCTTCAGGGGATCTTCTTCCAGAGATGATGGAGAGCGAAACGCCCCCCCCCGCCATGCCGCCTCATGAGGCGGGCAACCCCGAGGTGTCGTCGCGGTGGGTTTCTCCTGATCCAAAAAGGCCAGAAGGTAATCCTATGGCCACCCGAAGTCCTCATTATCCGGCTCTTGAAGAGAGCAATCGAAAGAGTCCGACCCTGTCTGGTGTGCGGTCGGACGTACTGATGGATCTGCTAGAGCAAGCGGCAATCTCAGAAGAGCACCGCACGTTGATGGGTGCGGTGATTGAAATGATTTCATCCGTCGAAAGCGGGTTGCATGAAGCCTTTATGAGTCTACTGACGGGTTTTGAGGTACGCGAAATGATGTACATTTTTGACAGTACTGCACATTTTTAGATGTGCCCCGTGTAGATAGTAGCCCCTGAGACTCTGGTTGTCGTTGAAAACGGCGGCAAACAGAGGATCATAGTCCCAGGTAATAACCAGATCGCCTTTATGTGCAGGTGATTGAAGCTCCGGTGGCTAGCCGGACTGATGGGTTTGCCGAACTAAGGTGGCAACTGGATGCGGCAAATGCCGACATCGTTCTTGTTAACAAGCGGCTTGACGAGGCACTGGGTGAGTGATTTTTCTGGTGATTGTCACATAATAAGAGCAGCATGATGCTAGTATCTTTAATATGTTGTGACTGCAGATGGAGCTGCCACTGTAGAGACCCTTCGGGCGGAACTTGCCCGAGCCAAGGAGCAAGCAAGGAGTAGTAATGCGGCCGCTTTAAAGGCGGCCGAAGAGTTAAGGGCCGAACAGGCCGCGCATTGCGAGAGCAAAGAAAAAATAGCCAAGATGGCTATAGAGTTAAAAGATGCTGCTGACCGTTACCAACTTCTTGAAGAAGAAAACCGGGCGAAGGCGACGGGCCTGGAAAAGGCCACGATGGTGACCAAAGACACCCGCTCTACAATGAGAGCGAAGAAGGAGGAGCTGCGTCAAGCCGGGGATATCGCGGCTGGGAAGCCCTTTATGCTCCAGAGGAAGTTTGGAGATCCTCGGTACGCCCCTTTGGACCGGTTGTGGAGTTCTGCGGACGCATATCTCGACTTGGCGGCGAGTGCTGTCTATGCGGCCGAATACTTCCGAGATCAAAAAGATCGCGAAGTAGACAAGCTATTATGGTCACAATTTAACGTTCCAGAGCGTCCGCTTCCATTGACTGATCGGCTGGCCGAATGGGCCGAGCTGAATAGAATGTCCGGACTCGCCATGAGGTCTGTTGTGGATCATCTGTGGCCGGAAAGGCCAAAAGCGAACAGTATTAGTTTGGTGCAGCATTTTTTGGTGCGGTGCCGCACATCAACGCGATGAAGAGGTCGGTGCGTAAGAGGGTGCGCGGATGGCCCTTGCCCGTGTCAAACATACTGGCGGAGATGGATGCCACCACTGTTGCGGCGCAGGGTTCGGCCAGTACCGAGTGGCCGTGGCTGCGAGCACTACTTGAAGAGTTCTTGAGGCGCTCGTTCGATAGAGGCTCAGTGCTCGAAGAATATTATGTTTGAGTGACATGTATTCCCATTGTAAAAACAATGTTTTATTGAGTTTATCAAGGCTGTATTTATACTTCTGTCCAAAAGTACTATGATGCCTCCTGTGCGGCCGTTTATGTATATATGTATATAACCTGAAAGATGGTAGTCGTCAGCTTCAGCCCCCACGCTATAATGCGGGGGTGCTCGCAGAAGACGCATGTTCACACTTGATCCAACGTCTTGGTCCATTAAGGAGGTGATAGCGCAGCGAACTAGGCAATCGGACTATAATGCTTTAACACTTTCACTTAGCCAGAGGAGTTTGACAGTGGGGCTACTATATAGCCCCTGGTGGCTCCACGCTCATCCGAATTCGGGGCGCATACATGCCTGGCCGGGAAATGGCCCTTCGTCAAGGCGGAGGAATCCCGAAGATTCCGCTAGGTCATTGAGCGGTTGACCAGTCTCACGCTATATCATGACAGTCAGTTTTCGGCTTTCTCTACTAAGGTGCTCGTCCGGATGAACCAGGGCACAATCCAAGTAGTTCTCCTGGTGCCGCCTTAGCCGATAGAGCGGAACGTAAGGCAGCAAAACACAGGAGCCGGGCAAACCCAACATTTGAACAAAGACATGATTCGGAGCTGATGCATATAAGGTCAAACTCGCGACGCCGAACACTCCCTAAGGTATTCGGTCTTTATGATGTAAACCGGGCTAAACATTGCCCTTTGTAATAAGCCCCTGGTGTCTAGGTACGTGCAATATTCTGATGTGGCCGCATGCCAATAGGTCAGCATCCTTCTCAATTGTACTGAGAATCCGGGGGATGTGTATCAACAAGAGACAGTAAAAAAGGTTTACGTAGGGTCTTAATCTGAAAAGAATCCTTGGAACGGGTCCCTGCTGGACGTCTGTGCCTGTGTCTTCGTTGTGCCGTATCCTGGACGGGTGTAGCATGATGGTCATCTGTATCAATTATATATAGCTGCACCGGACTCGTCTAACCATGTCCGTGGTCTTAACGACCTGTCAGATGCTTTAGTTGGTGAGGCCGTCTAGTGTGCGGCTGTCAAGGCAGCCGCACGATCTTCCGCGCGCAAGGAGTGCTCAATATTTCCATTTACTGTAATGATGCCACGTGGACCGGGCATCTTAAGCATGAGAGAAGCGTAATGTGGTATCGCGTTAAAGTGAGCGAAAGCTTCGCGTCCGAGTAGTGCTTGATAGCCACTTTGGAACGGAGCGATGTGGAAGGTTAACTTTTCGCTGCGGAAGTTATCGGGAAAACCGATATAGCCTCTAGTAGCAGGGAGCCCGTGCAATGGGCTTCTGGGCCTGGCGTTACTCCTTTAAAGGTAGTATTGCTATGGCTGATTTTTGTTGGGTCTATCCCTATTTTACGGACCGTGTCCTGATATATCAAGTTTAAACTACTGCCGCCGTCCATCAGGACTCGTGTGAAGTGGTATCCGTCAATTATCGGGTCTAACACCAAGGCAGCCCATCCTGCATGCCGGATACTTGCCGAGTAATCCCGATGGTCAAAGGTGATCGGTTTGGACGTCCAGTGGCAGAACTTCGCGGTGATAGGCCCTGGGGCTTGTGTCTCTAGGAGTGCCGCTTTGTTTCTCCCTTTCATCACGTGTAACACGTCTACTGTTTTGACTTCTGGTGGGAATTTCTTCTATTCCCCAGTGCTTTGCTTGCGAGGCTCATCCTCGTCTTCGCTTGGTGTATCCTGCCCCTTGTGTTCGGCGTTGAGCTTGCCGGACTGCTTGAAGACCCAGCATTCTCTATGGGTATGATTTGCAGGTTTATCGGGGGTGCTGTGGATCTGACATAGTTTGTCCAGAATCTTGTTCAGGCTGGATAGTTCGTCTCTGTTGCCTTTGGAGGCCAGCTTTTGCCGACCTGGCCGAGAGCTTCTAAATCCGGCGTTTACCGTCGTGCTCTTCGGGCTGTCTTCTTTATTCCGGCGCTTGTTTTTGCTACGTCGTGGCTTCCCGTTTCCGTCCCTGACTTCGGATGTACTTGGGTCGCTGGTGCTACATCAGGCTAACCAGCTGTCCTCGCCCGCACAAAAGCGGGTCATGAGGCTTGTTAATTCTGCCATTATTCTCGGCTTTTCTTGGCCGAGGTGTCTGGCAAGCCATTCGTCTCGAATGTTGTGCTTGAAAGCTGCTAAGGCTTCGGCGCCTGGACAGTCGACTATTTGGTTCTTTTTAGTGAGAAACCTATTCCAAAGCTTTCGGGCTGACTCTCCGGGCTGTTGAGTTATATGACTTAAATCGTCTGCATCCGGTGGTCGGACATAGGTCCCTTGAAAATTTTCCCAAAAAGCGTCCTCGAGCTCCTCCCAACTTCCAATTGAGTTTTCGGGGAGGCTTTTCAGCCAGTGCCTAGCTGGCCCTTTAAGCTTGAGGGGCAATTATTTAATGGCGTGGAGATCGTCTCCACGAGCCATATGAATATGGAGGATGAAGTCCTCTATCCAGACTCCAGGGTATGTGGTTCCGTCGTACACCTCTATGTTCACTGGTTTGAATCCTTCTGGGAATTCGTGATCCAGCACCTCATCAGTGAAACATAGTGGGTGTGCGGCGCCCCTGTAATGGGATGCGCCATAGTGTTCAGACGGTTGTAGTATTCGGTGCTGGTTGTGTACCGTAGCGCGCTTCCTAGATCCATAGATAGATCTAGTCGCGTCGGATTTTTGACGCAAGTTCTCACGTAGAACGTGTGTTGACTTATGCGTGACTTTGTTAGCCGCTCTATCACGTTCACAGGGTGGTGGATCCGGCCGATTGGCCGTATCATTTATCGGCTGTATGGGCTCTAAGGCCTCGTCGTCGAATTTGGTAATATCTTGCGCTTTGGATAGCTATTTGGGTGGTAGCTTCTACCATACTTTGTTACTTTGTTCCACTTGCTATTGAGCGTATCTTGTGCGACGTTGAGCCTTTGCTTCTATTTCTTCAGGCTTCTCGCTGTGGTAGTAAGCCTTCTGCGGAGGTTCTCTTTCTCCAAGTGTGTTTCTGGGATGATGGGTGCATCATCGTCCCGACTGTTTTCTGCCCTAGATGGGGATTGATGATGCTTATCTTTGGCGTCATCGTGTTCGGGCGTCGGATCCGTACTATGTTTGCTGTTTGCATCTTAATCATCTTCTGCCACCGGGGTGGTGCAGTTGTTGTCTTTTCCAGAGTCGCGTGGACTATTGTTATCGCTGCTTTTGCTATGGCGGGACTTAGGGCGGCGCCGCTGACGTCGGCGCTTGGGTTGCTTCTTGGAGGGGTCATCCTCCGCTTTCTCGTCGCCATTGGCTTTGTTGGGGGTGTCCACCATGTACACGTCATGTGATGAAGTAGTGGTCCAGTGTCCTGTGGGCGGTGGTTCTGGTTCATCTCCGGCTTCGTCGTCCATACTGTCGAAGTCCTCGGAGCCGAAGTCGAGCATGTCGGTTAAGTCGTCGACAGTGGCTACTAAGTGGGTGGTGGGTGGGCGGCGAATTTCTTAGTCGTCCGCATCCCATTCTAGCCGGACATAGTTCGGCCAAGGTTCCCTTGACAGGGAGAGAGACCTTAATGAATTTAGCACATCTCCAAAAGGTGAGTGCTGAAAGATATCAGCAGAGGTGAACTCCATGATCGGCGCCCAGTCGGACTTGACGGGCACGGATATGAGCGGCTCGGAGTCCGTGGCCGAGGATGAATCCAGTGGTTCGGCAACACGGCTCTCGTAAGGGGTGAAATCTGTATCCAGCTCTATCGCCGCTGAGAGTGTGGCCTCCATGGCGGGGTCCATCCCTCCGCTCTCGGATGGCGTGACTTGCTCCAGATTAAGGGCCGGAGTCGCTGCGGATGCGATCTCCCGAACACTATCCAACGGTAGAGTTACGTCTTGCTCGTCATGACTGCGCGGCGCGTCCGGCATGGGCTCGAATCCGCCGAAGATCAAGTCTCCGCGGATATCGGCCGTGTAGTTCAAGTTTCCAAATATGACCTGATGGCCAGGAGCATAGCTCTCAATCTGCTCCAGATGGCCAAGCGAGTTGGCCCGCAGTTTGCGGAGCCGCCGAATACAAGGATCTATCCGGGGAGAAAAGTCTCACCCTGGACTGCATCACTATCGATGATTGAAGGAGCCATCAATCCTAACAATGACGACACAGAGGAACTCCCAATGAAAGCACCAATGTCGGGTGTCAAAACCGGCGGATCTCGGGTTGGGGTCCGAACTATGCGTCTAGGCGGATTGGTAACAGGAGGCAGGGGACACGATGTTTACCCAGGTTCGGGCCCTCTGATGGAGGTATACCTACGTTCCCTGCTTGATTGTTCTTTGATGATATGAGTAGTACAAGAGTTGAACTACCACGAGATCCAGAGAGGCTAAACCCTAGAAGCTAGTCTTATTGGTATGATTGTTGTTGTTATACTAAAACCTCCGGATTTATATAGACACGGAGGGGCTAGGGTTACACAGAAGTCGGTTTACAAGGAAGGAGATTTACATATCCGTATTGCCAAGCATTGCCCTTCCACGCCAAGGAGAGTCCCATTCGGACACGGGACGAGTCCTTCAATCTTGTATCTTTCATATAGTCCAACAGTCCGGCCAAAGGATTATAGTCCGGCTGTCGGACACCCCTAATCCAGGACTCCCTCAGTCTCGTTGCACCGATATGGGTGTTGGGGAACGTAGTAATTTCAAAATTTTCCTACGCACACGCAAGATCATGTGATGCATAGCAACGAGAGGGGGGAGTGTGATCTATATACCTAGTAGATCGACAACGGAAGCGTTTGGTTGATGTAGTCGTACGTCTTCACGATCCGACCGATCAAGCACCGAAACTACGGCACCTCCGAGTTCTAGCACACGTTCAGCTCGATGACGATCCCCGGACTCCGATCCAGCAAAGTGTCAGGGAAGAGTTCCGTCAGCACGCCGGCGTGGTGACGATCTTGATGTACTACTGCTGCAGGGCTTCGCCTAAACTCCGCTACAATATTATCAAGGACTATGGTGGATGGGGGCGCCGCACACGGCTAAGGAAAAGATCACGTGGATCAACTTGTGTGTCTCTGGGGTGCCCCTGCCTCCATATATAAAGGACTAAAGGGGGGAGGCTGGCCGGCCAAGGAGGGCACGCCAGGAGAGTCCTACTCCCTCTGGGAGTAGGATTCCCCCCCAATCCTAGTTGGAATAGGATTCGCGGAGGGAGGGAAAAGAGAGAGAGGGGCCGGCCCCCTCTCCTTGTCCTATTCGGACCAAGGGAGGGGAGGGGCGCGCGGCCCATGTAGGGCTGCCTCTTCTCTTTTCCACTAAGGCCCATCATGGCCCATTTAGCTCCCGGGGGTTCCGGTAACCTCTCGGTACTCCGGTAAAATCCTGATTTCACCCGGAACACTTCCGGTATCCAAACATAGTCTTCCAATATATCAATCTTTATGTCTCGACCATTTCGAGACTCCTCGTCATGTCCGTGATCACATCTGGGACTCCGAACAAACTTCGGTACATCAAAATGTATAAACTCATAATATAACTGTCATCGTAACCTTAAGCGTGCGGACCCTACGGGTTCGAGAACAATGTAGACATGACCGAGACATGTTTCCGGTCAATAACCAAGAGCGGAACCTGGATGCTCATATTGACTCCTACATATTCTACGAAGATCTTTATCGGTCAGACCGCATAACAACATACGTTGTTCCCTTTGTCATCGGTATGTTACTTGCCCGAGATTCGATCGTCGGTATTCCAAATACCTAGTTCAATCTCGTTACCGGCAAGTCTCTTTACTTGTTCTGTAATACATCATCCCGCAACTAACTCATTGGTTGCAGTGCTTGCAAGGCTTAAGTGATGTGCATTACCGAGAGGGCCCAGAGATACCTCTCCGACAATCGGAGTGACAAATCCTAATCTCGAAATACGCCAACCCAACATGTACCTTTGGAGACACCTGTAGAGCTCCTTTATAATCACCCAGTTACGTTGTGACGTTTGGTAGCACACAAAGTGTTCCTCCGGCAAACGGGAGTTGCATAATCTCATAGTCATAGGAACATGTATAAGTCATGAAGAAAGCAATAGCAACATACTAAACGATCGGGTGCTAAGCTAATGGAATGGGTCATGTCAATCACATCATTCTCCTAATGATGTGATCCCGTTAATCAAATAACAACTCTTTTGTTTATGGTTAGGAAACATAACCATCTTTGATTAACGAGCTAGTCAAGTAGAGGCATACTAGTGACACTATGTTTGTCTATGTATTCACACAAGTATTATGTTTCCGGTTAATACAATTTAGCATGAATAATAAACATTCATCATGATATAAGGAAATAAATAATAACTTTATTATTGCCTCTAGGGCATATTTCCTTCAGTCTCCCACTTGCACTAGAGTCAATAATCTAGTTCACATCGCCATGTGATTTAACAGCAATAGTTCACATCTCCATGTGATTAACACCCATAGTTCACATCGATATGTGATCAACACCCAAAGGGTTTACTAGAGTCAGTAATCTAGTTCACATCGCTATGTGATTAATACCCAAAGAGTACTAAGGTGTGATCATGTTTTGCTTGTGAGATAATTTTAGTCAACGGGTCTGTCACATTCAGATCCGTAAGTATTTTGCGAATTTCTATGTCAACAATGCTCTGCACGGAGCTACTCTAGCTTATTGCTCCCACTTTCAATATGTATAGGCCGAGACTTAGAGTCTTCTAGATCAGTGTCAAAAACTTGCATCGACGTAACCCTTTACGACGAACCTTTTTTTGTCACGTCCATAATCAAGAAACATATCCTTATTTCACTAAGGATAATTCTGACCGCTGTCCAGTGATCTACTCCTAGATCACTATTGTACTCCCTTGCCAAATCAGTGCAGGGTATACAATAGATCTGGTACACAGCATGACATACTTTATAGAACCTATGGCCAAGGCATAGGGAATGACTTTCATTCTCTTTCTATCTTCTGCCGTGGTCGGGCTTTGAGTCTTACTCAACTTCACACCTTGTAATACAGGCAAGAACTCTTTCTTTGACTGCTCCATTTTGAATTACTTCAAAATCTTGTCAAGGTATGTACTCATTGGAAAAACTTATCAAGCGTCTTGATCTATCTCTATAGATCTTGAAGCTCAATATGTAAGCAGCTTTACCGAGGTCTTTCTTTGAAAAACTCCTTTCAAATATTCCTTTATGCTTTCCAGAAAATTATACATTATTTCCAATCAACAATATGTTGTTCACATATACTTATCAGAAATGTTGTAGTGCTCCCACTCACTTTCTTGTAAATACAGGCTTCACCGTAAGTCTGTATAAAACTATATGCTTTGATCAACTTATCAAAGTGTATATTCCAACTCCGAGATGCTTGCACCAGTCCATAGATGGATCGTTGGAGCTTGCATATTTTGTTAACACCTTTAGGATTGACAAAACCTTCTGGTTGCATCATATACAACTCTTCTTTAAGAAATCCATTAAGGAATGCAGTTTTGTTATCCATTTGCCAGATTTCATAAAATGCGGCAATTGCTAACATGATTCGGACAGACTTAAGCATCGCTACGGGTGAGAAGGTCTCATCGTAGTCACCCTTGAACTTGACGAAAACCTTTTGCGACAAGTCGAGCTTTGTAGACAGTAACATTACTCAGCGTCAGTCTTCTTCTTGAAGATCCATTTATTCTCAATTGCTTGCCGATCATCGGGCAAGTCAACCAAAGTCCATACTTTGTTCTCATACATGGATCCCATCTCAGATTTCATGGCTTCAAGCCACTTTGCGGAATCTGGGCTCACCATCGCTTCTTCATAGTTCGTAGGTTCATCATGATCTAGTAGCATGACTTCCAGAACGGGATTACCGTACCACTCTGGTGCGGATCTTACTCTGGTTGATCTACGAGGTTCAGTAGTATCTTGTTCTGAAGTTTCATGATCATCATCATTAGCTTCCTCACTAACTGGTGTAGGTGTCACAGAAACAGTTTTCTGTGATGTACTACTTTCCAATAAGGGAGCAGGTACAGTTACCTCGTCAAGTTCTACTTTCCTCCCACTCACTTCTTTCGAGAGAAACTCCTTCTCAAGAAAGTTTCCGAATTTAGCAACAAAAGTCTTGCCTTCGGATCTGTGATAGAAGGTGTATCCAATAGTTTCCTTTGGATATCCTATGAAGACACATTTCTCCGATTTGGGTTCGAGCTTATCAGGTTGAAGCTTTTTCACATAAGCATCGCAGCCCCAAACTTAGAAACGACAACTTTGGTTTCTTGCCAAACCACAGTTCATAAGGTCGTCTCAACGGATTTAGATGGTGCCCTATTTAACGTGAATGCAGCTGTCTCTAAATGCATAACCCCAAAACGATAGGGTAAATCGGTAAGAGACATCATAGATCGCACCATATCTAATAAAGTACGGTTATGACGTTCGGACACACCATTACTTGTGGTGTTCCAGGTGGGGATAGTTGAAACTATTTCACATTGTTTTTACTGAAGGCCAAACTCGTAACTCAAATACTCTTCTCTACGATCAGATCGTAGAAACTTTATTTTCTTGTTACGATGATTTTTCACTTCACTCTGAAATTCTTTGAACTTTTCAAATGTTTCAGACTTATGTTTCATCAAGTAGATATACTCATATCTGCTCAAATCATCTGTGAAGATCAGAAAATAATGATACCTGTCGCGAGCCTCAATATTCATCGGACCACATACATCAGTATGTATGATTTCCAACAAATCTGTTGCTCGCTCCATTGTTCCGAAGAACGGAGTCTTAGTCATCTTGCCCATGAGGCATGGTTCGCAAGCATCGAACTGATTTCATAATCAAGTGATTCCAAAAGCCCATCAGCATGGAGTTTCTTCATGCGCTTTACACCAATATGACCTAAACGGCAGTGCCACAAATAAGTTGCACTATCATTATTAACTTTGCATCTTTTGGTTTCAATATTATGATCATGTGTATCACTACGATCGAGATCCAACGAACTATTTTCATTGGGTGTGTAACCATATAAGGTTTTATTCATGTAAACAGAACAACAATTTATTCTCTTACTTGAATGAATAACCGTATTACAATAAACATGATCAAATCATATTCATGCTGAATGCAAACACCAAATAACACTTATTTAGGTTCAACACTAATCCCGAAATTATAGGGAGTGTGCGATGATGATCATATCAATCTTGGAACTACTTCCAACACACATCATCACTTCACCCTTAACTAGTCTCTGTTTATTCTGCAACTCCCATTTCGAGTTACTAATCTTAGCAACTGAACTAGTATCAAATACTGAGGGGTTGCTAAACACTAGTAAAGTACACATCAATAACATGTATATCAAATATACTTATGTTCACTTTGCCATCCTTCTTATCTGCCAATCACTTGGGGTAGTTCCGCTTCCAGTTACCAGTCCCTTTGCAGTACAAACACTTAGTCTCGGGCTTAGGACCAGACTTGGGCTTCTTCACTTGAGCAGCAACTTGCTTGCTGTTCTTCTTGAAGTTCCCCTTCTTCCCTCTGTCCTTTTCTTGAAACTAGTGGTCTTGTCTACCATTAACACTTGATGTTTTTCTCGATTTCTACCTTCGTCAATTTCCGCATTACGAAGAGCTTGGGAATCGTTTCCGTTATCCCTTGCATATCATAGTTCATCACGAAGTTCTACTAACTTGGTGATGGTGACTAGAGAATTCTGTCAATCACTATCTTATCTGGAAGATTAACTCCCACTTGATTCAAGTGATTGGAGTACTCAGACAATCTGAGCACATGCTCACTAGTTGAGCGATTCTCCTCCGTCTTTTGGCTATAGAACTTGTTGGAGACTTCATATCTCTCAACTCGGGTATTTGCTTGAAATATTAACTTCAACTTCTGGAACATCTCATATGCTCCATGACGTTCAAAATGTCTTTGAAGTCCCGATTCTAAGCCATTAAGCATGGTGCACTAAACTATCAAGTAGTCATCATATTGAGCTAGCCAAACGTTCATAACGTCTGCATCTGCTCCTGCAATAGGTCCGTCACCCAGCGGTGCATCAAGGACATAATTCTTCTGTGCAGCAATGAGGATAAACCTCAGATCACTGATCCAATCCGCATCATTGCTACTAACATCTTTCAACACAATTTTCTCTAGGAACATATCAAAATAAACACAGAGAAGCAACAACGCGAGCTATTGATCTACAACATAATTTGCAAAATACTACTAGGACTAAGTTCATGATAAATTTAAGTTCAATTAATCATATTACTTAAGAACTCCCACTTAGATAGACATCCCTCTAATCCTCTAAGTGATCACGTGATCCAAATCAACTAAACCATGTCCGATCATCACGTGAGATGGAGTAGTTTCATTGGTGAACATCACTATGTTGATCATATCTACTATATGATTCACGCTCGACCTTTCGGTCTCCATGTTCCGAGGCCATATCTGTATATGCTTGGCTCGTCAAGTATAACCTGAGTATTCCGCGTGTGCAACTGTTTTGCACCCGTTGTATTTGAACGTAGAGCCTATCACACCCGATCATCACGTGGTGTCTCAGCATGAAGAACTTTCGCAACGGTGCATACTCAGGGAGAACACTTCTTGATAATTAGTGAGAGATCATCTTAAAATGCTACCGTCAAACTAAGCAAAATAAGATGTATAAAAGATAAACATCATATGCAATCAAAATATGTGACATGGTATGGCCATCATCATCTTGCGCCTTTGATCTCCATCTCCAAAGTACTGTTATGTTCTCTATCGTCACCGGCATGACACCGTGATCTCCATCATCTTGATCTATATCAATGTGTCGTCACATGGTCGTCTCGCCAACTATTGCTCTTGCAACTATTGCTATCGCATAGCGATAAAGTAAAGCAATTATTTGGCGCTTGCATCTTATGCAATAAAGAGACAACCATAAGGCTTTTGCCAGTTGCCGATAACTTTAACAAAACATGATCATCTCATACAACAACTTATATCTCATCACGTTTTGACCATATCACATCACAACATGCCCTACAAAAACAAGTTAGACGTCCTCTACTTTGTTGTTGCAAGTTTTACGTGGCTGCTACGGGCTTAAGCAAGAACCAATCTTACCTACGCATCAAAACCACAACGATAGTTTGTTAAGTTGGTGCTGTTTTAACCTTCGCAAGGACCGGGCGTAGCCACATTCGGTTCAACTAAAGTTGGAGAAACTGTCACCCGCAAGCCACCTATGTGCAAAGCACGTCAGGAGAACCGGTCTCGCGTAAGCGTACGCGTAATGTCGGTCCGGGCCGCTTCATCCAACAATACCGCCGAACCAAAGTATGACATGCTGGTAAGCAGTATGACTTATATCGCCCACAACTCACTTGTGTTCTACTCGTGCATATAACATCAAACCATAAAAACCTAGGCTCGGATGCCACTGTTGGGGAACGTAGTAATTTCAAAATTTTCCTACGCACACGCAAGATCATGGTGATGCATAGCAACGAGAGGGGGAGTATGATCTACATACCTAGTAGATCGACAACGGAAGCGTTTGGTTGATGTAGTCGTACGTCTCCACGATCCGACCGATCAAGCACCGAAACTACGGCACCTCCGAGTTCTAGCACACGTTCATCTCGATGACGATCCCCGGACTCCGATCCAGCAAAGTGTCGGGGAAGAGTTCCTTCAGCACGACGGTGTGGTGACGATCTTGACGTACTACTGCTGCAGGGCTTCGCCTAAGCACCGCTACAATATTATCGAGGACTATGGTGGCTGGGGGCGCCGCACACGGCTAAGGAATAGATCACGTGGATCAACTTGTGTGTCTCTGGGGTGCCCCTGCCTCCGTATATAAAGGACTAAAGGGGGGGAGGCGGCCGGCCAAGGAGGGCGCGCCAGGAGAGTCCTACTCCCTCTGGGAGTAGGATTCCCCCCCAATCCTAGTTGGAATAGGATTCGCGGAGGGGGGAAAAGAGAGAGAGGGGCCGGCCCCCTCTCCTTGTCCTATTCGGACCAAGGGAGGGGAGGGGCGCGCGGCCCATGTAGGGCTGCCTCTTCTCTTTTCCACTAAGGCCCATCATGGCCCATTTAGCTCCCGGGGGGTTCCGGTAACCTCCCGGTACTCCGGTAAAATCCCGATTTCACCCGGAACACTTCCGGTATCCAAACATAGTCTTCCAATATATCAATCTTTATGTCTCGACCATTTCGAGACTCCTCGTCATGTCCGTGATCACATTGTAGTCGTACGTCTCCACGATCCGATCAAGCACCGAAACTACGGCACCTCCGAGTTCTAGCACACGTTCAGCTCGATGACGATCCCCGGACTCCGATCCAGCAAAGTGTCGGGGAAGAGTTCCGTCAGCACGACGGCGTGGTGACGATCTTGACGTACTACTGCTGCAGGGCTTCGCCTAAGCACCGCTACAATATTATCGAGGACTATGGTGGCTGGGGGCGCCGCACACGGCTAAGAATAGATCACGTGGATCAACTTGTGTGTCTCTGGGGTGCCCCTGCCTCCGTATATAAAGGACTAAAGGGGGGCGGCCGGCCAAGAGGCGCGCCAGGAGAGTCCTACTCCCTCTGGGAGTAGGATTCCCCCCCATCCTAGTTGGAATAGGATTCGCGGAGGGGGGAAAAGAGAGAGGAGGGCCGGCCCCCTCTCCTTGTCCTATTCGGACCAAGGGAGGGGAGGGGCGCGCGGCCCATCTAGGGCTGCCCCTTCTCTTTTCCACTAAGGCCCACTTAGGCCCATATAGCTCCCGGGGGGTTCCGGTAACCTCCCGGTACTCCGGTAAAATCCCGATTTCACCCGGAACACTTCCGATATCCAAACATAGGCTTCCAATATATCAATCTTTATGTCTCGACCATTTCGAGACTCCTCGTCATGTCCGTGATCACATCCGGGACTCCGAACAAACTTCGGTACATCAAAATGTATAAACTCATAATATAACTGTCATCGTAACCTTAAGCGTGCGGACCCTACGGGTTCGAGAACAATGTAGACATGACCGAGACACGTCTCCGGTTAATAACCAATAGCGGAACCTGGATGCTCATATTGGCTACTAAATATTCTACGAAGATCTTTTATCGGTCAGACCACATAACAACATACGTTGTTCCCTTTGTCATCGGTATGTTACTTGCCCGAGATTCGATCGTCGGTATCCAATACCTAGTTCAATCTCGTTACCGGCAAGTCTCTTTACTCGTTCTTAATACATCATCCCGCAACTAACTCATTAGTTGCAATGCTTGCAAGGCTTAAGTGATGTGCATTACCGAGAGGGCCCAGAGATACCTCTCCGACAATCGGAGTGTCAAATCCTAATCTCGAAATACGCCAACCCAACATGTACCTTTGGAGACACCTGTAGAGCTCCTTTATAATCACCCAGTTACGTTGTGACGTTTGGTAGCACACAAAGTGTTCCTTCGGCAAACGGGAGTTGCATAATCTCATAGTCATAGGAACATGTATAAGTCATGAAGAAAGCAATAGCAACATACTAAACGATCGGGTGCTAAGCTAATGGAATGGGTCATGTCAATCACATCATTCTCCTAATGATGTGATCCCATTAATCAAAAAACAACTCTTTTGTTTATGGTTAGGAAACATAACCATCTTCGATTAACGAGCTAGTCAAGTAGAGGCATACTAGTGACACTATGTTTGTCTATGTATTCACACAAGTATTATGTTTCCGGTTAATACAATTCTAGCATGAATAATAAACATTTATCATGATATAAGGAAATAAATAATAACTTTATTATTGCCTCTAGGGCATATTTCCTTCAATGGGAACCTTTGCCTGACGCCTCGGGACTTCGCACCCGCGCCTGCCTCTTTAGCGCCGAAGAGGAAACTGGCACCCTGCAGCCGCTGGCGCCTGCCTGGCCTTGGTCGTCATGGCTCATGTCACGGGAACCTCACGAGGTGCCCCTTGCCTTGATCTCTCCGCTCCTCGCGAGCCAGCCTAGTGAAGCTGCCCCTGAGGAGGTCTTGTGTCGTCCGCCTCGCGAGGCTTGGCCCCTCGCGAGGGTCTTGAGCGTTGGTTGATGAAGATAGGCCGTACCAGGCCGTGGGTGGAGCCACGCCCTGGGCTGCAGGCAGACAAGTCTGGGTACCCCCGTTCCCAGGACGCCGACAATGGTCATCATCATCTTGTGCCTTTGATCTCCATCTCCAAAGCACCGTCATGATCACCATCATCACCGGCTTGACACCTTGATCTCCATCGTAGCATCGTTGTCGTCTCGCCAACTATTGCATGCTGGCAGAGGCGAAGGACCCAATTGCAATCTTTATTTTGCTTGTAGGGGGATTTATGCTATTTTGTAGGGACCTTATTGTAAATTCTACTACTGACTATTGGGCTCCACATTGAACCTGAAACGATTTATATGTGATCTCTTCTGCCGACACACACGTCATCCTGTAAAAACATTGTAAAAACGTTTTACGGTGTCCCCTAAAACGATTTTACAGGACAAATTTTTACGGGACCTGCTAGAGATGCTCTGAGTGAGGAAGGGACCGGTTAAAAAGCGATGCGAGGCCGAATTGTTGTGCCAACATGGCGAACGTCCATACTCCTTTGTTTCACCCTTTCATTTAGGGTTGGTCTCGAGGATTTGGGACAGTCGAACATGTTCGACCTAACGTTGGGGTCTGCGCCCTTAGGCCTCTGATCGAGGACATATGCCCAAGACGCCTCTTGGAGCTGCTGCTCGTACTCGAAAATGGTCTATGAGGAGCTGGGCAGCAGGTCATCCTCCCCCCTCCAGGAGCTAGTCCCAGTTGAGACTGGACCCGTTGTCCTCTTCATCGGCACAATCCTTCTTGGTGACAGACGGTGCAATGAAGGACGAGGGCCCTGGCGACGTGGCGTCGATTTGTCTCCACTTCAACACGGATTGGAGCCCCAGCTCTCGTCGGATCCGTCATCGCGGTAGGGTTGTAGCACTTTAGAGCAAATAGCTACCCAAATACCACATCATCCGGCTATTCGCGCTCTTCCTTCATCATCTTCTTGTCCATCGTGGCGGGGTGGCAGGCGGCGATGGTGCAATGGGCAATGGGGGTAGCGGCCAGAGTTTCTGAAGTGGAGTGAAGGGAGAGTGAGTAGAGAAGGACCAGTTAAAAAGCTATGAGGGACCGGACAGCCGGTACAACGTGGCGGCTGTCCGAACTCCCCTACTCCACCCCTTGATTTGAGATGGCCGGACACGTAAAGCCTAAAGTAGGGATCTGTGGCAGTTGTCCAAAATTTGTTACTCCACCCTTCAATTTGAGACGGCCAATCACGTCTGGTCTAAAGTAGGGATTTATGACAAATGTCCAAACTCTCCTACTCCACCCCTCAAATTGAGACAGCAGGACACGTCTCGCTTAAAGTAGGGATTCGCAACGGGTGTCCAAACTTTCCTGCTCCACCCTTCAAATTGAGACGGCGGGACACGTCTCGCTTAAAGTAGGGATCCGCGCCTAGGCCTCCTCTCCAACCACAAAATCACGTGGGCAATATAAAAAACGAAGAAGCTTAATTAGCAGTTTAACTCACTGAAACAGCCTGTCGTCGTCGGTGGATGGCATTCCCCCTTGCAATGCATAAACCAGTAGGGATCACGGTGGACCGGACAGCGCTGCAGCGTCACCGTCGGTGCTCCGTCACCCGGGATCACCCGCGGGGACAGAGAATATCAGCCCGCCCCCCTATTATAATCCCGCCCCAATCTCGTCTCCATCTCGATCTCGCCACCCCCCCCCCATTCCCCCCCCCCCCCCGGATCTCGCCGATTCGCCATGGCGGCCTCCACCAACGGCTCCTCGCCGCCGGTGCTCAAGTTCCTCATCTACGGCCGCACCGGCTGGATCGGGGGCCTCCTCGGCAAGCTCTGCACCGCGCAGGGCATCCCCTTCGCCTACGGCGCCGGCCGGCTCGAGAACCGCGCCCAGCTCGAGGCCGACATCGACGAGGTCGCGCCCACCCACGTCTTCAATGCCGCGGGCGTCACCGGCCGCCCCAACGTCGACTGGTGCGAGACCCACCGCGTCGAGACCATCCGCGCCAACGTCTGCGGCACGCTCACGCTCGCCGACGTCTGCCGCGCCCGGGGCCTCGTGCTCATCAACTACGCCACCGGGCTGCATCTTCGAGTACGACGCGGGCCACCCGCTCGGCTCGGGGGTCGGGTTCAAGGAGGAGGACACCCCCAACTTCGTTGGATCGTTCTACTCCAAAACCAAGGCCATGGTATGCCGTGTACCCATTCTCCCTTGCTTTAAGCTCCGGTTGTCCGTAGAATTCTCTCTAGAATGGCAAAGTGGAAATAGATCGGAGCCGCTTTGCTCGATTTATAATGTCAATGCCTGATTGCACGCTGAAACTTTGAAACGAGGGGTGTGATCATGGAGGGAAATGTGGCTTGCCAGTGATTGAGATTCCATTGATCTGTATGTAGTTAAGAAGGCCTTAAGAGAGATTTGGTAATTTGCATTGACCATCGTTTGGTTAGATCCGGCGTGATTTGCTGAACACCCCTAATTTCTCTGTCATCGTCACATTGAAGATGCTGATCATGGTGTTAGCTTCGGTTGACTTAATTTAAATAAAGTCAACGAAATCATGCTTACTTACTGGAGCAAGTTATGGGGTCTCATTGAATTGTCGGAGTACTCTAATTGGTTTCCCCCATCCATGCACACTAGTTTGGTGTATTGATAATTGCATGCTTCTTTGAATTTGTACAG
Organism: Triticum urartu; assembly: GCF_003073215.2. NCBI lineage: Eukaryota > Viridiplantae > Streptophyta > Magnoliopsida > Poales > Poaceae > Triticum > Triticum urartu. Next base: position 450,786,030 of record NC_053027.1, read on the forward strand.
CCCACTTCCCCGAGCTTACCAATTTTGATTATGCAAAGTAATTAGCAATTTCGATCGAGTAAACATCCTGCATCGATTATTTCTGTTATTAGATCTTAGTCATGTTCTGTGCTTAGGTGATTGTTGCCGAAGTCATTTCATCTTATTTTAGAATGTTTGCTGTATTGGTGTTGTAAATTTGCCGTTTAAATTCTTGAATCACAATTTATAAGTACAATACACTCAAAACCAACATGATCTGATGTAGTAGCATATTTTATGGAGAAGGGTCTGTTGTGCTACTGCTACCCTGGTTGGATAAAAGAAGGACAAACATGGACTACTGTAGATTAAAAATATTGCAATACAAAATGAACCAACTGAATGTTTACGCTCGGCGGAAATTGTACATGATAGTAATGAAATGAGTGATGTTAGGCCCAACCAACGAAAAGAGTGATGTTAGGCCCAAGCTAGAGTCTAGTTATTGGGCATACACTCATACCTTATTGTTTGCGATGTGCTTTTAGCCTGTAGGTAATTAAAGTTAAGACACTTGGGCTTGCAGTACGGAAGTGTGTTTATTGTCCAAGAGTTTGTTGACAAGTATGTCTTCTGTCAACTGCCTGAATGCCATGAGCACCTATCTTGGAAAGCAGGCGCTTATTTTGAAAGCAAAAGATGACCTTTGTTAGCAGGATCCTTGTCAAATTGGATTCCTTATCTTTTACTCCCTCCGTCCAAATTAAGTGACTCAACTTTACTGTACTCAACTTTGTACTAACTTCGTACTAAAGTTGGTACAAAGTTGAGTCACTTATTTTAGGACGGAGGGAGTACTTGACAGTGCCCACACAAAATATAAGCAGTTCAAGTATTTGAATGTACATCGTTTGGATAGACTGGTTCCATGATCTGGATGCCCTGTGCACTATCAGAAAATAGTGTGTGATGTTCTGGAACTTAGGAAAGAACTGAACAGCTATAGGCATGCAATTGTAGATATTATTCAAGAAACCCTGTTTCTTTGATGTTGCTTTCTTTTAGTGTTTTCTTTTGTGCTACATCATCTTCATATGGACTAGAGGATTGTTCATTTTGTTTTGATAGAGTGGCTAAAATTATGTGGTGACATATACATATACTCTACGGGTGATACTCGCAGAGGACAATTATTAAGATACCCTTGACACTAAAGGAACTAACTGGAAGTGGGAGAATGGTTCATATGATAAACGGACAGTATGTTTTTCAGAGATGTTGCCTTTTGGTGTCACATGGGTGCATAACAATTAGTTCAAAACAATTAAAATTGCACTGTTTAGACTTCATAGCTTAAAATTGAGTGTTTCATCACTTCTGCACACGAACGAATCATGAAATCTAACCTAATTATACCTTATTTCTCAATCGTCGTACAAATAGCAAAACCCTTCAAAAACATATTCAAAATTGGAAAATAATAATTAATGTCATGTAGATGAAGATTTTTGAAAAGAGTGATAACTATCCAATATATGGCCATTGCATTAGCCATCCTAGTTTTTCTTATTTGGCATCAACAGTAACATGAAAAGCCTGTTAATATTCTACATTTCTACTTAGCCAAATTCATCCTCGATTAATCATCATGATTTACCAATAAGTCTTACTTCCAAAGAAGTTAGCGTTGGACCCTAAAATGCTGAACTTACCATCCATTGAATATTGAAATGATCATAGGTATTTATGATAACAAAAAGTTTCTACATAGATAAAGCTCGATTAGGCAAACCTATGACTCAAAAGAACACCTGATTTAATCTCACAGAGAGCAGATTTTTGTGAAAATATACCCAGTTAATTGTGCCATTGTTCGTATGTGTGAGTATTACCATTATTTTCATGATAGTTTGCTACTTTTAATTATGTTATTAGAAGAAGTATTTCACAGTGAAACTAACATTTACCTCTAATAGGTTGAGGAACTGCTGAAAAACTACGAAAACGTGTGCACCCTTCGTGTAAGGATGCCTATTTCATCTGATCTGTCCAATCCTCGCAATTTCATCACAAAGATCACCCGGTATGACAAGGTTGTGGATATCCCAAATTCAATGACAATATTGGATGAACTTCTTCCCATCTCAATCGAGATGGCGAAGAGAAACCTCACCGGAATCTGGAACTTCACTAATCCTGGTGTGGTGAGCCACAATGAGATACTGGAGATGTACAGAGATTACATCGACCCAAACTTCTCCTGGAAGAACTTCAACTTGGAGGAGCAAGCCAAGGTGATAGTCGCACCGAGGAGCAACAATGAACTTGACACTGTTAAATTGAAGACCGAGTTCCCAGAACTTTTGTCAATCAAGGAGTCGCTGATAAAAAACGTGTTCAAACCAAATCAGAAGACGTCCAAGGCTTGACCAAACGGAGCAGTCTGCACAGAGCCTTATGTTGATGTTATTTGTTCGACATACATTTATATCGCTCGCCGGTGCTAATCCAATAAGCATGCATGGTGTTTTATTCTGTCCCTGTCCTGTGCAGGCATTGTTGTTGCAGGAGATAGTTTCTCGTAGGAAGTCACACCCATTGCCATTATCAGATTGTTACACAGAACACTCTACATGGTGTTACTATTGTATCCTATGAATACGGTGGGAGATGAACCAAGTGAGGAGCAAGTTCCTCTGTTGTATTGTATCACATAACTGGAGTATATCATTTTTATAAAGTTCAGTAGGAGATTGCTTTGGACCCTGCAATATGTTGTTGCCTGCTAGCTCGTTCCTAATAAATTGAGTCCTCCTTTGGTTCATACGGATTTTGTAGGAATTCTAGAGGATAGGAATTTTGTAGGAAAAAAATGATTTGAAGCACTTTAGTTCATAGGAATGGATTCCTATTCCTACGTAGGATAGGAACAGCCTTCACATTTCAAAGGAAAAAAAACTTCAGTCTAATTCAGTTAAAAAAATTCTATCCTATGCATCAAATGATATGTCTGCCCCTTGCTTTGTTTGGATGTAGATATTGAAAGGCTTGGCATTGTATTGGCTCCAATGCCAAATATCTCAAGACATTGATATTGAGCTTCAATGCCAAATCTAGTGTTTGGATGGACAAAGCGAAAATCTCACTTCCATAACATTCATGATTTCTTATTGTCTCTACAGCACACATACAAACATGCATCAGTTTTAAACTGACCACTACTAGTACTCTTAGACTGCAGCAAGACAAAGCCACTGTATTATATTGCATTGATGCTGTTGCATATACTTTTGCACTTCATTAGTTTCCTAATTGGTACAGTTACTGACTAGTGTTGCCGTGATGAGAAGGAGCAAATGGAGGTACACGATGCTACACAGTACTGGTGTTGGCGCGCTGACGACTGGAAGGCCACGTACGAGCTGTACGCCTGCAGACTGCAGTTCGTGGATGGGCTTGGCGGCGTCCCGGGCAACCTGGCCGGCGCCATGGGCGGCACATTGAGCCGGCTCGTCGACCGTACCAACGAGTGTTCCTGCTTGCCATCCGCACCCAGTGCTCGCACCTCCATGCCAGGGTCGTTCGAGTGTCACAACACGCCGAGCTGAATGGGTTGGCATTCTGCCGAGCAACTCATGGGCATGACAGTGCAGGTGTTCTCCCACCTATATGTAACGTACATGAACTGGACACTGCCCTCGAAGCCATCGGTCACTTGCGGGTCAGTTGCGGATGCTTGCTAAAGTTTCAATCATAAATATAAATGATCAAAGTATGAAAAGTATGTTAGCTCATGTCTCTCTCTCATATAAAACTGTAATAATGATTATCGATTTAGTTATCGATTGCTTAGGGACAAACAATTTTCTTGTGTTACAAAAAGCTTTCTACTACACTACTAAATTTATTATCTTGCAATTTATTCATAGTTTTATTCTCGCAAAATACTTCTAGCTTTATACTTGTTTTAGATAAAGTGAAAGTTAAGTGTGCGTAGAGTTATATCAGTGGTCGATAGAACTTGAAAAGAATATAAATCCTACATTTAGATCCGCGTTGGGTTCGACACTCTTATTTGTCGAAAAAACAACAATTGATCCCTACACTTGTGGGTCATCAAGACTATTTTCTGGCGTCGTTGTCGGGGAGTAATAGCGTGGAGTGAATATTCTCGTGCGTGCTTGTTTGCTTTATCACTAAGTAGATTTTATTTTTTATTCTAAGTTGTTCTTTATCTTTAGTTATAAAATGAAACATGAAATACTAAAAAAATAGTTGTACATTATGGAGATGAAGAATCTTCTAAAATCCTCGATGCACATTATGTGAAAAATATTAAACACTACTTTGATAATATTGAGAACACCCCGTTCAACTTGATAATGGGAGACACGTTGGATCAATGTGAATACTTTAGGGATTATCGCTTGACTCAAAAAGGAGAAACTGTTATGGGATCAAATTAATTATTTGCAATGGTATGCTTTGGATTTATGCTTGAGACATGATAATACTTGTTGCTTAGGATGAAGGCTAAACACCTTCCCTTTTCATGTGAATTTAATGATAATAAAACATTGGCTTCTTATGCTAATGGTAAATATGATTACTATGATGTGGAACGGATAGAATAATTTGTAACTTTTAAGGGTGCTTATGAAATTGAATTTTTGTTTGAAAAGTATGAAAATTATGACGATGTTGTTTATAGACCTAATTTTTTTGTTATACTTAAATATTGCAATGAGGATTATAAATACAATTCCGATATTGATGTATTTATTGAGAAAGTCTCCGTTGTTCAAGAAGAGACTAATATTTTGTAGGAAAACATGGAAGAAGGAATTGATAAAATTGTGAGCTCATTAGATGAAAAAATGAGGAGTAGAGCGAAGAACAAAAGAAGGAAGAGGGGATTGGCTACCCATGCCACCTTCTAATAAGAGTAATTCATCAACTTATATATTGTTTAATTTCCCTTCGTGCTTACCGAAAGATGAATGCCATGATAATTGCTATGACCCCGTTGTTTCGTTTGAAATATCCCATTTTTGATGAAATTGATGCTTGATATGGTTGTGGACAAGATGCCAATATGAATTATGCTTATGGAGATGAATTTGCTATAGTTCCTTATGTTAAGAATGAAATTATTGCTATTGCACCCAAACATGATAGTCTTATTATGTTTTTGAATTCTCCCAACTACACTACATCGGAGAAGTTTACTCTTATTAAGGATTATATTGATGGATTGCATATTACTATTTCACATGATAATTTTGATGAATATAATATGCATGTGCTTGCTGCTCCTACTTGCAAATATTATGAGAGATGAACTGCATCTCCGCCTCTATATGTTTCCAACACGATACAATTGCAAGAACTACTTATGCTATGCATTGGCCTTTACTTGATGTGCATTAATTGTTTTTTTATGACATGCCGATGCATAGGAAGAGAGTTAGACTTCATCATTATGTGATATATGTTACTTTGTGCTCACCACTAAATTACAAATCATTGTTAATTAAAATTGGCTTTGATATACCTTGGGATCCGGGTGGATCAATTACTTGAGCACTTTATGCCTAGCTTAATGGCTTTAAAGAAAGAGCCGTCATGAAGACAATCCGGAAGTTTTTGAGAGTCATGTGCGCTTTTATAGAGTTTAAAAACACAAAAATATAGAGGGAAATTTAAAAAGTTTTCCAAAAATAAAAGATTGGAAGGTTATGCATTGGAGAAGTGAGGGTCGACCTTGAACACTTGTGTTCATGCTCATGGAAACAATGTAGAATTTTTCATGGAAGTTTCTCACAAAAATAATTATCCTCTTGTATAAATCCATTGTATTATAAAAGTAATGCACCAAGATTTGCCTTTAGGATGATTATATTGCTTGTTTGGTATGTGCGGTGCAAAAACAGAAACTTATGCGGTAGTGTGTGAATTTATATTTTTTTACTGGAACATGCAAAAATTCTGAAATTTTTACACGTTACTACCACACAAATTGTTTATTTTTTCCTAATTTTTCAGAATTTTTGAAGTTACGGAAGTATGATCAATGTTCAGATTGCTATAAACTGTCATGTTTTGACAGATTATTTTTTTGATGCATTGTTTTGCTTGTTTTGATGGAACTATGGAGTGTATCGAGTGGTATAAGCCATGGAGAAATTAGAATACAGTAGATATAATGCAAAAATAAAATATGAATGGGTTAGCAACAGTATTTAAAGTAGTGATTTGCATTATTATACTAACAGATCTCAAGAAGATTTTGTTAAGTTTTGTGTGGATAAAGTGTTCGAAGATCGATGAGGTCTCGATATGAGGAGAAGGAGAAGAGACAAGAGTTCAAGCTTGGGGATGCCCAAGGCACCCTGATACGTCCATTTTGCATCATGCTTTTATATCAATATTTATTGCATTATGGGCTGTTATTTCACATTATGTCACAATACTTATGGCTATTCTCTCTTATTTTACAAGGTTTATATAAGGAGGGAGAATGCCGGCAACTGAAATTCTGGGCTGGAAAAGGAGCAAATATTAGAGACCTATTCTGCACAACTCCAAAAGTCCTGAAACTCCACGGAACACCTTATAATAAATAATCAAAAATCCTTGCCAAAGATGAAGACCAGGGGGGCCACACCCTTCTCACGAGGGTGGGGGACGCCCCCCCTAGGGCGCGCCCCCTACCTCGTGGGCCCCCTGGTGGCTCTCCGATGACCATCTTCTCCTATATGAAGTCTTTCGTCGAGAAAAAAAATAAAAAGCAACCTTTCAGGACGAAACTCCGCCGCCACAAAGCGGAACCTTGGCGGATCCAATCTAGAGCTCCGGCAGAGCTGTTCTGCCGGGGAAACTTCCCTCCCGGAGGGGGAAATCATCGCCATCGTCATCACCAACGCTCCTCTCATCGGGAGAGGGCAATCTCCATCAACATCTTCATCAGCACCATCTCATCTCAAACCCTAGTTCATCTCTTGTATCCGATTCTTGTCTCCAAGTCCAGGATTGGTGCTAGTAGGTTGCTTGTAGTGTTAATTACTCCTTGTAGTTGACGCTAGTTGGTTTAATTGGCGGAAGATCATATGTTAAGATCCTTTATGCATATTAATACCCCTCTGATTATGAACATGTTTATGCTTTGTGAGTAGTTACGTTTGTTCCTGAGGACAAGGGAGAAGTGTTGCTATTAGTAGTCATGTGAATTTGGTATTCGTTCGATATTTTGATGAGATGTATGTTGTCTAGCCTCTAGTGGTGTTATGTGAACGTCAACTATATAACACTTCACCATTATTTGGGCCTAGAGGAAGGCATTGGGAAGTAATAAGTAGATGATGGGTTGCTAGAGTGACAGAAGCTTAAACCCTAGTTTATGTGTTGCTTCGTAAGGGGCTGATTTGGATCCATATGTTTCATGCTATGGTTAGGTTTACCTTAATACTTTTATTGTAGTTGCGGATGCTTGCAATAGAGGTTAATCATAAGTGGGATGCTTGTTCAAGTAAGAACAACACCCAAGCACCGGTCCACCCACATATCAAATTATTAAAGTACCGAACGCGAATCATATGAACGTGATGAAAACTAGCTTGACGATCTTCCCATGTGTCCTCGGGGGCGCTTTTCCTTATATAAGAGTTTGTCCAGGCTTGTCCTTTGCTACAAAAAGGATTGGTCCACCTTGCTGCACTTTATTTACTTTTGTTACTTGTTGCTCGTTACAAATTATCTCATCACAAAACTATCTATTACCACTTATTTCAGTACTTGCAGAGAATACCTTGCTGAAAACCGTTTATCATTTCCTTCTGCTCCTCGTTGGGTTCGACACTCTTACTTATCGAAAGGACTACGATAGATCCCCTATACTTATGGGTTATCAAGACTCTTTTCTGGCGCCGTTGCCGGGGAGTGAAGTGTCTTTGGTAGGTGGAATTTGGTAAGAAAAAATTTATATAGTGTGCTGAAATTTACTGTCACTTGTTACTATGAAAAGTAATCCTCTGAGGGGCTTGTTCGGGGTATCTTCACCCCGACCAGTAGAGCAAAGAGTTGCTCCTCAACCTACTGAACCTATTGAAAATGAAATTCCTTATGAGTATCCTTCGAGTATAATAGAAAATCTGCTAGCCAATCCTTTTACAGGAGATGGAACAAAGCATCTTGATGAACACCTAATATATGTGGATGAAGTTTGTGGATTATTTAAGCTTGCAGGTATTCCTGATGATGTTTCTAAGAAGAAGGTCTTCCCTTTATTTTTGAAGGGAGACACATTGACATCGTATAGGCTATGTGATGATATGGGATCATGGAACTATAGAAGATTGAAATTGGAATTTCATCAAAAGTATTACCCTATGCATCTTGTTCATCATGATCGCAATTATATATATATATATATATATTTTGGCCTTGCGAAGGAGAAAGCATCGCTCAAGTTTGGGGGAGGCTTAAATCAATGTTATATTCATGCCCCAATCATGAGCTTCCAAGAGAAACAATTCTTCAAAAAATTTATGCTCGGCTTTCTGATAACAATCGCACCATGCTTGATACTTCTTGTGCTGGCTCTTTTATGATGAAGACTATTGGATTTAGATGGGATTTATTGGATAGAATTAAACGCAACTCTGAAGATTGGGACCTCGACAATGGTAAGGAGTCAGGTATGACACCTAAATTTGATTGTGTTAAATCTTTTATGGATACCGATATTTTCCGTAAGTTTAGCACTAAATATGGACTTGATTCTGAGATAGTAGCTTCTTTCTGTGAATCTTTTGCTACTTATGTTGATCTCCCTAAGGAGAAGTGGTTTAAATATCATCCTCCCATAGAAGTAAAAGTAGCTGCACCTATTAAAGTTGAAGAAAAGACTGTCACTTATAATGATCCTATTGTTCCTACTTGTTATGTTGAGAAACCACCTTTCCCTGTTAGGATAAAGGATCATGCTAAAGCTTCAACTGTGGTTCGTAAAAGCAATATTAAAACATATACACCTCCTGAGCAAGTTAAAGTTGAACCTAATATTGCCATTGTTAAAGAGATCTTGTCTGATAATATTGATGGACATGTTATTCAGTTCTACGATGAAACTTCTAGAATTGCTAAACCTTGTGCTAAAGATAAAGATAGACCCGTGGTAGGCGTGCCTGTTATTTCTGTTAAAATAGGAGATCATTGTTATCATGTCTTATGTGATATGGGTGCTAGTGCTAGTGTTATACCTTATGACTTGTATAAAGAAATCAAGCATGAAATTGCACCTGCTGAGTTAGAAGATATTGATGTCACAATTAAACTTGCTAATAGAGATACTCTTTCAGCAATGGGAATTGTTAGAGATGTTGAAGTCTTGTGCGGAAATACTAAATATCCTGCTGATTTTCTTGTTCTTAGTTCTCCACAAGATAGCTTTTGTCCCATTATATTTGGTAGGCCCTTCTTGAATATAGTTAATGCTAGGATAGACCGCGAAAAGAATGTTGTTACTATTGGCTTGGATGATATGACTCATGAGTTTAATTTCTCTTAATTTAGTAAACAACACCATGAAGAAGAATTGCCTAGTAAGGATGAAATTATTGGTCTTGCTTCTATTGCCGTACCTCCTAATGATCCTTTAGAACAATATTTGCTAGACCATGAGAATGATATGTTTATGAATGAAAGAAGGGTAATAGATGAAGTATTCTTTAAACAAGAACCTATGCTAAAATACAATTTGCCTGTTGAAATCCTAGGGGATTCTCCTCCACCTAAGGGTGATCCCGTGTTTGAGCTTAAACCGTTGCCTAATAATCTTAAATATGCTTATCTTGATGAAAAGAAGATATATCCTGTTATTATTAGTGCTAACCTTTCAGAGCATGAAGAAGAAAGATTATTGAAAACTCTGAAGAAGCACCGTGCTGCTATTGGATATACTCTTGATGATCTTAAGGGCATTAGTCCCACTCTATGTCAACATAAAATAAATTTGGAAGCAGATGCCAAACCAGTTCGTGATCCTCAACGACGTCTGAATCCTAAAATGAAAGAAGTGGTAAGAAAAGAAATACTAAAGCTTCTAGAGGCAGGTATAATTTATCCTGTTGCTGATAGTCAGTGGGTAAGTCCTGTTCATTGTGTCCCTAAGAAGGGAGGTATTACTGTTGTTCCTAATGATAAAGATGAATTGATTCCACAAAGAATTATTACCAGTTATAGGATGGTAATTGATTTCCGCAAATTAAATAAGGCTACTAAGAAAGATCATTACCCCTTACCTTTTATCGATCAAATGCTAGAAAGATTATGCAAACATACACATTACTGCTTTCTAGATGGTTATTCTGGTTTCTCTCAAATACCTGCGTCGGCTAAAGATCAATCAAAGACTACTTTTACATGCCCTTTTGGTACTTTTGCTTATAGACGTATGCCTTTTGGTTTATGTAATGCACCTGCTACCTTTCAAAGATGCATGATGGCTATATTCTCTGACTTTTGTGAAAAGACTTGTGAGGTTTTCATGGACGACTTTTCCGTCTATGGATCTTCTTTTGATGATTGCTTGAGCAATCTTGATCAAGTTTTGCAGAGATGTGAAGAAACTAATCTTGTCTTGAATTGGGAAAAGTGCCACTTTATGGTTAATGAAGGTATTGTCTTGGGGCATAAAGTTTTTGAAAGAGTTATTGAAGTTGATAAAGCCAAGGTTGATGCTATTGAAAAGATGCCATGTCCCAAGGACATCAAAGGTATACGAAGTTTCCTTGGTCACGCCGGATTTTATAGGAGGTTCATCAAGGACTTCTTGAAAATTTCTCGGCCTCTAACTAATTTATTACAAAAATATATACCATTTGTCTTTGATGATGATGGTGTAGAAGCATTTGAAATACTTAAGAAAGCATTAGTCTCTGCACCTATTGTTCAGCCACCTGATTGGAATTTACCCTTTGAAATTATGTGTGATGCTAGCGATTATGCTGTAGGTGCTGTTCTAGGGCAAAGAGTAGATAAGAAATTAAATGTTATCCATTATGCTAGTAAGACTCTAGACAATGCTCAAAGAAATTATGTTACTACTGAAAAAGAACTTTTAGCAGTTGTATTTGCTTGTGATAAGTTCAGACCTTATATTGTTGATTCTAAAGTAACTATCCACACTGATCATGCTGCTATTAAATATCTTATGGAGAAGAAAGATGCTAAACCTAGACTTATTAGATGGGTTCTCTTGCTACAAGAATTTGATTTGCATATTGTTGATAGAAAAGGAGCTGAGAACCCCGTTATAGACAACTTATCTAGGTTAGAGAATGTTCTTGATGACCCACTACCTATTGATGATAGTTTTCCTGATGAACAATTAAATGTCATAAGTACTTCTCGTAGTACCCCTTGGTATGCTGATTATGCTAATTACATAGTTGCTAAATTTATACCACCTAGCTTCACATACCAACAAAAGAAAAAGTTCTTCTATGATTTGAGACATTAATTTTGGGATGACCCACATCTTTATAAGGAAGGAGTAGATGGTGTTATTAGATGTTGTGTACCTGAGCATGAACAGGAACAGATCCTACGCAAGTGCCACTCCGAAACTTATGGAGGACACCACGCGGGAGATAGAACTGCACATAAGGTATTGCAATCCGGTTTTTATTGGCCTACTCTCTTCAAGGATGCCCGTAAGTTTGTCCTATCTTGTGATGAATGTCAAAGAATTGGTAATATTAGTAGACGTCAAGAAATGCCTATGAACTATTCACTTGTTATTGAACCGTTTGATGTTTGGGGCTTTGATTATATGGGACCTTTTCCTGCCTCTAATGGATATACACATATTTTAGTTGATGTTGATTACGTTACTAAGTGGGTAGAAGCTATTCCAACTAGTAGTGCTGATCATAACACTTCTATTAAAATGCTTAAAGAAGTTATTTTTCCAAGGTATGGAGTCTCTAGATATTTAATGACTGATGGTGGTTCACATTTTATTCATGGTGCTTTCCGTAAAATGCTTGCTAAATATGATGTCAATCATAGAATTGCATCTCCGTATCACCCACAGTCTAGTGGTCAAGTAGAATTGAGTAATAGAGAACTCAAATTAATTTTGCAAAAGACTGTCAATAGGTCTAGAAAGAATTGGTCCAAGAAACTTGATGATGCATTATGGGCCTATAGAACTGCATATAAAAATCCTATGGGTATGTCTCCGTATAAAATGGTATATGGAAAAGCATGTCACTTACCTCTCGAACTAGAACATAAGGCATATTGGGCTATTAAAGAGCTCAACTATGATTTCAACTTGCCGGTGAAAAGAGGTTATTTGATATTAGCTCACTTGATGAATGGAGAACCCAAGCTTATGAAAATGCCAAGTTGTTTAAAGAAAAGGTTAAAAGATGGCATGACAAAAGGATACAAAAGCGTGAGTTTAATGTAGGTGATTATGTATTGCTATACAACTCTCGTTTAAGATTTTTTGCAGGGAAACTTCTCTCTAAATGGGAAGGCCCCTATGTTATCGAGGAGGTCTATCGTTCCGGTGCCATAAAAATCAACAACTTCGAAGGCACAAATCCGAAGGTGGTAAACGGTCAAAGAATCAAACATTATATCTCAGGTAATCTCATAAATGTTGAAACCAATATTATTGAAACCGTAACCCCGGAGGAATACATAAGGGACACTTTCTAGAACGTTTCAGACTCCGAAAAGGAATAGGTATGTGGTACGGTAAGTAAACCGACTCCAAAACAATTTTTAAGGCAATATTTCTCCGTTTTGGAATATTTAGAAAAATAGAAAACTAAGTAGCAGTCCGGGAAGGACACGAGGGCCTCATGAGGGTGGAGGGCGCGCCCTACCCCCCTGGGCACGCCCCCTACCTCGTGAGCTCCTCGTGTGCCTTCCGGACTCCGTTTTCTTGCACGATACGTATTTTGGTTAGTAAAAATTCATTATATAATCTCCCGGGGGTTTTGACTCCCGTATCACGCGGAAATCCTCTGTTTTTGTTTTGAGTTGTTGCTGTTGCAGATTAGAGCAAGATGTCTTCTCAAGAGTCAGTCGGGGAGAGCCGAGTATCTAATCCGGCACCGGAACCAAGGGCAAACAGCGACCCTGACCACTTTGGGCCAGCAACGGAGGAAGAGATGGAGGCTGACCTAATGAGGGTAGATGCCATGGAGGATCAAGAAGTCACCTCTCGCTTCCAAGCCGGATTCACAATGGGAGAACTGCAGAGCTCAGCTATTCCAAACTCGGTTATCCCTTCCAATGTTAGATTTCTTTCTTATGAGAATATGAAAAAGAGTGTCACTGGTTCTCCCGCAGCTATGCAGCACCCTTGGGTGCAGGGAGCTTTGGCTGTTACAGGAAAACTCTGAAAGGAAATAATGGATCTCAAGCATCAAGTCAACAAGCTTGAGGAGGAGAATCGTATTTTGAAGGGCATCATCGCCAAAAACATCACATCACCATCCCCGAAAAGAGAGACATAATCACCTGGGTATGGGCACTCCACTTGGCAACTGCCAAGCTTGGGGGAGTGCCCCGGTATCGTATCACCATCACTTTTGTCTTTACCGTTTTTCTTAGTTCGATCTTATTAGTAGTATTTTGATCTAGTATAATAAAGTTTGTGGCATGATCTAGTTGTGAGTTTTGCTTTATTATCCTTCTATGTAATCGAGTCCGTGAGCTATATAATAAAGATTAGTGTTGAGTCAAGGGCTTGATTGTTTTGCCATGATCCTAAGTAAATAAAAGAAAAGAGAAAGAAATAAAAAGAAACAAAGAGATCCTAGGGATCTCATGGAGAGTAATGAGCTCACATAGAAAAAGTATGATGAAGAAAAGTTGTTGAGAGTTGACAAGCATAGTTTTGGTCATCGTTGCAATTAATAGGAAGTAATAAAGAAAGAGAGGTCTTCACATATAGATATACGATCTTGGACATCTTTTATGATCGTGAGCACTCATTAAAATATGACATGCTAAAGAGTTGACATTGGACAAGGAAGACAATGTAATGGGTTATGTTTTCTTACATCTGAGATAAATTATATTGTCTTGGATCTTCCAACATGATGATCTTGCCTTTCCCCCTCATGCTAGCCAAATTCATTGCACCAAGTAGAGATACTACTTGTGCTTCCAAATACCCTTAAACCAGTTTTGCCATGAGAGTGCACCATATCTACCTATGGATTGAATAAGCTCCTTCAAGTAAGTTGTCATTGGTGCAAAGCAATAAAAATTGCTCTCTAAATATGTATGATTGATTGGTGTGGGAGAAATAAGCTTTATACGATCTTGTGATGTGGAAGTAATAAAAGCGACGGACTGCATAATAAAGGTTCATATCACAAGGGGCAATATAAAGTGACGTTCTTTCGCATTAAGATTTTGTGCATCCAACCATAAAAGCGCATGGCAACCTCTGCTTCCCTCTGCGAAGGGCCTAACTTTTATCATTATCTTCTACCTTATGCAAGAGTCATGGTGATCTTCACGCTTCCTTTTTACATTTTATCCTTTGGCAAGCATAGTATGTTGGAAAGATCCTGGTATATATGGCTAATTGGATGTGAGTTTTCATGAACTATTACTGTTGACATTACCCTTGAGGTAAAATGTTGGGAGGCAAGACTATAAGCCCCTATCTTTCTCTGTGTCCGATTAAAACTCCACACCCATAAGTATTGCGTGAGTGTCAGCAATTGTGAAAGATTATATGATAGTTGAGTATATGGACTTGCTGAAAAGCTCTTATACATTGACTCTTTCCTATGTTATGATAAATTGCAATTGCTTCAATGACCGAGATTGTAGTTTGTTAGTTTTCAATGAAGTTTACGATTCATACTTGATATTGTGATTGAATTATTACTCTAGCATTAGAGATCATATGACAAAAATTATATAAGTTGTTGTTGTAAGAATGATCATGATGCCCCCATGTTCGTATTTTATTTTTATCTACACCTTCATCTCTAAACATGTGGACATATTTTTTGATTTCGTCTTTTCGCTTGAGGACAAGCGAGGTCTAAGCTTGGGGGAGTTGATACGTCCATTTTGCATCATGCTTTTATATCAATATTTATCGCATTATGGACTGTTATTTCACTTTATATCACAATACTTATGGCTATTCTCTCTTATTTTACAAGGTTTACATAAGGAGGGAGAATGCCGGCAGCTGGAATTCTCGGCTGGAAAAGGAGCAAATATTAGAGACCTATTCTGCACAACTCCAAAAGTCCTGAAACTCCACGGAACACCTTATAATAAACAATGGAAAATCCTTGCCAAATATGAAGACCAGGGGCCCACACCCTTCTCACGCGGGTGGGGGGTGCCCCCCTAGGGCGCGCCCCCTACCTCGTGGGCCCCCTGGTGGCTCTATGATAACCCACAAGTATAGGGGACCGCAACAGCTTTCGAGGGTAGAGTATTCAACCCAAATTTATTGATTCGACACAAGGGGAGCCAAAGAATATTCTCAAGTATTAGCAGCTGAGTTGTCAATTCAACCACACCTGGAAACTTAGTATCTGCAGCAAAGTGTTTAGTAGCACAGTAATATGATAGTGGTGGTAGCAGCAACAAAAGTAAAGACAGTAAAAGTAATGTTTTTGGTATTTTGTAGTGATTGTAACAGTAGCAGCGGGAAAGTAAATAAGCGTAAACCAGTATATGGAAAACTCGTAGGCACCGGATCAGTGATGGATAATTACACCGGATGCGGTTCATCATGTAACAGTCATAACATAGGGTGACACAGAACTAGCTCCAATTCATCAATGTAATGTAGGCATGTATTCCGTATATAGTCATACGTGCTTACGGAAAAGAACTTGCATGACATCTTTTGTCCTACCCTCCCGTGGCAGCGGGGTCCTATCGAAAACTAAGGGATATTAAGGCCTCCTTTTAATAGAGAACCGGAACAAAGCATTAGCACATAGTGAATACATGAACTCCTCAAACTATGGTCATCACCGGGAGTGG